>NW_027366693.1:0-67559 GCF_046119375.1 Phyllobates terribilis | reverse complement strand
ATAAGATAAAACTCATTTCTGGCTATAAAAACAAACGGACGTGAAAACAATATATCATGGACATCCAAAAGAAAATTCATGAGCTTGAAGAAACGTGATTCCCCAATGGAATTTTGTGAAAGAAATTCATAAACCGCCAATACAAAATTTATAAATCTTTAATATAAATTTATAAACCGTCAATATAAGATTTAAGAACCTATCGTAACCCATAAAAAAATTCTGAAAGAGTTGTAAAATCTCATGAATTTGTGAATAGATGAGTGATGCTATAAATGAAAACTTATGAACTTACTATAGCAAATTCATGGACCTAAAAAAATTTCGTAAACATCCAAAAGAAAATCACGAGCAAAAAAAGACGTGAACCTCCAATCAAAATTTATTTAAGGAAATTTATTAACCTTATATATAAAATTTATATAGCTTTGGTATAGATTCATGAACATTAAATATAAAACAACAAAAATTCTTATAGAGTTTAAAAATATCATAATTTCTAAATAGGTGAGTGAACTTATAAGAGATAACTTATGTTCTTACTATAAAAATAAATGACTGTGAAAAAAGATATCATATACATCCAAATGAAAACTCATGTGCTTGAAGAGATGTAATTCTCCAATACAAATTTGTGAAAGAAATTCATGAACCGGTAATATAAAATTTATAAATCTTTAATATGATTAGTGAATCTAAAATATAAAATTTATGAATTGTCAATATAAAATTTATAAACCTAAAATATAATTCTCGTGACCAATAATAAAATTGTAAAAGAGTTGTAAAATCTCATGGATTTGTAAATAGATGAGTGATGATATAAAAGAAAACTCATGAACTTACTATAAGAAATTCATGGGCCTGAAAAGAAATATCATCAACATACAAAAAAAAAATTCACGGGCAAAAAAAGACGTGAATCTCCAATAAAATTTAATTTAAGAAAATTTACAAACATTATATATAAAATTTATTAACGTTCAAAATAGATTCATGAACCTTAAATATAAAATAACAAAGCAATTTATGGACTTTTTTTGAATTCATCTATATATGGTGCTTAGAACTAGGTAGGTCAGTCATTATGTTCATTAGTTGTATCTATCTCTATTTGGATTCATCTATAGATCATCATGTCATATATTGTTTTCTTTGTAGTGTGAATTGTTCTTTCATCATCTAAGGAATGAGAATTAGGTTCGTTCTCGTCAGATATCATAACATTTTTTCATATATGATTTTTTTCCCTTATTGTTCATAAATATTTTATTTCTAGTTTTTGAATATTTTTCTACTAAAGAAAGATCTTTTTGTAAGCCTCGTGAATTTTATATTATAGATGCCTGAATTTTATATTGTGAGTTGATAATTTACACCGTAAATTCGTAAGTTTTTTTTCCTTCATGAAAGAACCGGTCACAAGGACAGCTTGGTGAGAGTAGTACGCGGCCTCTCTATTGAATCAGATTATTCAGTCGCATAAAAGTTTGTAGCACGACCTACCATTTTATGAGCAAGAAATTCCATTCAGCAATCTATTTTTTTATCGCAATTTGTTGCCCATAAAAACTCATCCGGCTACTCTATATGCATTTAACATTCCATTTGGGTCATTTCCTTTAATGCTTCTCACATCTTATGCTTTCTCATTGCTGAAAGATCACATAAATTGTCTCTTGCAAAAAGAAAATACAACATAGAGAGTAGGTACATCTTTTAACCTCTACGAAGATTAATGTAACAGAAAATCCCCATCTTACCATCACACCTGCAAACCAGAATATTGCCTTCACAGTAATGACACCAGAGTATCACACCAGCTGAGATCAAGTGCATCAACCAACAGAACCATCGACGACAGTAGGTGCGTCAAACCCTTCTACATGTGTAAGTTATGGATTACGGATAAATCATTTCAATACAAAGTCTTTAGTGAAGTACAAACTCATTAACAGTTCAGTTGATACTTGCATGCAGTGCATGTACATGCCTTTCAAGCTCGCCTATATATTGAAGGGAGGATTTACATATAGTATATGTTTTTTTTATCCTTACATCTGCTAGCTAGCTAAAGGCTTGAAGGCTTTAAAATGGGATTGAAACCCAAGGCCGAATCCACATCTGTGAGGAGACGCAAGGCACTGCTAAGGATCTCAGATGTCGAGGTTTCCCCTCTCCATGAACCGAACCATGGTCCTGAAGAAATTGTGTCCTTTAATCAAAGGTGCAATTACTAAATATGAAATAGGATATTTAATGAAGATTTATAATCCGATTATTTTAGGTAGTCACAGTGCTTTGCTAGAATCCAACTATGATTTATGGATTTTATGTTATAAAATTCATTGCTATTATAATTGGGTCCTGCGAGTTCACACCATAAGAGTATATGGACGAGATCAATTCATTATTTTCTACGTAACAAAAAGCTCTGAAGGTTTTCTCTCTCAAAAGAAAAGTCTTTGATTCTTCGTTCTAGCAACCGAAGAAGAAGGCGATCCAGATCTCTCTACTCGGGGTGGACCAACTAGAGGAGCTTCATTTGCGGCTCTCGATCTTCTCTTTCATCCGGAAATTCACGCATCAAGAGGTATTATTTCTTCTATATCTGAATCCAATCGATTTATGCATTAGATCTTTCGTTAGATGTCAGAAAATCGTTTCCTGCAATTCCCCTTATACGCATCTAAATCCCTACAGTGGTATCAGAGCCTATTGCATAAATTTAATTGGATTCAAAGTTGTGATGCATATGATGACAGTTTAGATTCATTAACGGATCTGAAATATGAATTAATTTGTTAAACTAAATCAAAATCATTTGATTTCGTATTGTACCCAGAGTCAAAACAGTTTTGATTTACTTATTTTTTGAAAGAATGTCAAAATTGGAATTGTTTGATTACCTTTGTTGCCATTCTTTCGATTTCGAATGCCAATTGCACGGGCCATTCTTTCGTGAATTGGTTTTGACCAATTCAACAACGTATTAATGTGGCACTTTCATGAATTGATTTTGATCAATTCAAAGAGCTATTAATGTGGCAGTTTCGTGAATTGATTTTGATCAATTCAAAGAGCCATTAATATGGCGGTTTCATGAATTGATTTTGGTCAATTCAACGACGTATTTATGTGACTGTTTCTTGAAATTGATTTGATCAATTCAACGAGACATTTATGTAGCGGTTTTGTGAATTGATTTTGATCAATTGAACTACGCATTTATATGGCGGTTTTGTGAATTGATTTGATCAATTCAACGGGATATTTATGTGACCATTTCGTGCATTGATTTGATCAATTCAACGAGAGATTCATGTAACGGTTATGTAAATCAATTTTATTTGATAAACATATTTTTAATTATTCTATGAGATATAGAGATATCTTATTTGGTTAATTTTGAATTAATATAATCAAATATAACCTTAGAATATTTGAATTTATTTATTTGGCAAATTAATAATTAATATGGATATTAATTTCATTCAGATTTTTATTGAATTGAAATGATGAGAAATTGTTTCTAATTCTAAATAGTTAATGTGATTAATTATTTATGCTTTTTATGTGGATAAATAGCATCTCTCACTAATTTCTATTTTAAATATTATTGTTGTATGCATGTTTAATATTATGGTATTATTGCATGCGGTGACTACTATGGCCCAAATTAGGATAGATAAATACGATATGCGTATCGTTATGTTTTTCTTGTACACGATCTGCGTATCGTTATGTATTTTTTGTAATTTAAATTTATGCAAGAGTATTTTCTTTCAAAATTTATGTAATACAAGAAGACGAAGATCCTATGAAGCTTGAAGGATGGTGATCCAAGATATCAAGATTTTCGAAAATTGATCTTTTAGATGCCATACTAGGAACCAACCTCTATTATTGCATTGTGTGAATGTCTTATAATCTCTTGCTTTGCATGTTTGTTTGTCTGTTTATGTCATTTTGTTCACTTATAGATAGACAATCCTTGCATGCTTAGTCCCTTAAAAGAATATTGAGATTGCCTTTCCTTGTCATAACCACGAGGCCTTTGTGATTCGTTGGATAGTTTTTGCCTTAGCAAGGTGTCCTTCTTTGACCATTTGGCTAGTGCGGGTATGTCTAATAGGGGCATGCTGCCTTGATATGGCTTGACTCAACAAGAGACCAAAAGACTCAGTTTTGGATCTTGAGGCATAGGATGCGCTTAACATTAGATGTGACCATCAACCAAGAATTATAAGGAGTTATAATTAGTAAATAGTTACTTACCTTGCTTACATGAGACTTGGGGAAGTGCCTTAGTACACTCGAGTTTCATCTAAAATAGGATCTTGGAATCATTTTACTCACAAGGGACGAATAAAATTGAGTAGAATATGCAATAACTTAGTTTTATAACCTTTTATGATTTTAAGTTCTTGCATTTCAAGCATAATTTATCTGCTTGTTTTCAATTTCTGTTTTGTAGTCACTATGTTTGGCGAAAACCTCAAATTCACACTACGCTCAATAGTTGAGAAAAACAGGCTGAACGACGCCAATTTCCTCGATTGGGAAAGGCAACTGAGAATTGTTCTCAGGTCTGAGCAACAAGAGGATGTCTTAAGCACACCCATTCCTGAATTGTCTGACACCTCATCTGATGAGGAAAAGGCCAATTACAAGAAAATCTGCGAAAGGTCTAGAGGTGTAACTTGCCTCATGCTTGCAGCTATGGAGCCTGGTCTTCAACAGAGGTTTGAAGATCAGGATGCATACACGATAATGAAAAATCTTAGAGATCTTTTCAAAGAGCAAGCAAGGGTTGAGAGGTATGAGACCCTCAAGGCTATATTGCAGAGCAAGCTAGACAAGGGGAGATCAGTTGGACCACATGTTTTTCACATGATAGGCCTGTTTGACAAGATGGCCAGACTAGGTAACCCATACAACATTGAGATGGCAACAGATATAATCTTGCATTCCCTCATGATGGGTTTGCCAACTTCAGGCAGATGTATCATATGGGAGCCATGGGTAAGACTCTCAATGAGCTACATGCTATGCTCAAAACAGTAGAGCAAAATGTCTTGGTTGGCCATAAGAAAGATGTTCTTATGGCCAATAAAGGAAAAGGGTTCAAGAAAGACCCATAGAAGAAGCATCAATACCAAGGGAAGGGCAAGAAAGTTGCTCAACACAAAGTACCCGCACCAAAAGTAAGGGTAGCTGTTGAGCATGAATGCTTCTACTGTAAGGCTAAGGGGCATTGGAAGTGAAATTTCCCCAAGTATTTGGAAGATAAGAAGAATGGTGTATCTTCTTCAGGTACATACGTTATTGAAATCTTATCAACTAGCTCCAATTATTGGGTATTAGATACCGGTTATGGTTCTCACATTATTTCGAATGTGCAGGGACTGCGAAATAGGAGACGGTTGCAGAGAGGAGAGATAGATTTCCGCGTCGAAAATGGAGCAGTAGTTGCTGCAATTGAAACCGAAGATTATAGTCTACCTCTACCTGATGGATTAGTTTTAGAACTTAATAATTGTTATTTTGTTCCTTCAATTTCTAGAAATTTGATTTCATTTTCAGCTTTGCACCATGAGGGCTATGAACTTATTATTGTTGATAATTGTTTTGACATTTACAAGAATGATATATTTTACGCTCATGCCATTGAGAATAGTACTGGACTATACATATTGGAGCTCAAATCTAAAGTATATAACGTTGTTACAAAAAGGCAAAAGTCGAATAGTATAAGTGAAGCCAACCTATGGCATTGTCGCTTGGGTCACATTAGCATCAAACGCATTAAAGAACTCCAACGTGTTGGTCGTCTAAAATCATTTGATTTTGAATCTTTTGAAACATGCGAATCATGCCTAATGGGGAAGATGACAAGGTCACCTTTCACTGGTACAAGTGAAAGAACTACTGAGCTATTGGATCTCATACATACTGATGTTTGTGAACCTATGAGCACGGAATCTAGGAGAGGCTATCGATACTTCATTACATTTACTAATGACTTTAGTAGATATGGGTATATCTATCTAATGAAACATAAATCTGAATCTTTTGAAAAGTTCAAAAAATTTCAAAATGAAGTTGAAACACAAACTGGCAAGAAGATAAAGAAACTTCGATCAGATCAAAGGGGTGAATATTTGATCCAAGAATTCGACCATCATTTGAGGAGTTGTGGTATAATAACACAACTCACTCCACTAGGTACACCACAACTGAATGGTGTGTCTGAAAGGAGAAACATGACATTGTTAGACATGGTCTGATCCATGATGAGTTTTGCTGATCTTCCAACATCCTTTTGGGGTTATGCCCTCACTACTTCTGCGTTCACACTAAACAAGACTCCATCATGATCAGTTGACAATACACCACAAGAGATATGGTTTGGGAAGCCTCCTAGCTTGTCATTTCTGAAAGTCTGGGGATGCGAGGCTTACGTAAAGCGTTTACTATCTGATAAGCTCGCACCTAAATCAGACAAATGTTTTTTATAGGTTACCCCAAGGAAACGAGGGGTTATTAATTCTACAATTCCATTGACAACAAAGTGTTTGTTGCTCGGGATGGTGCCTTTTTGGAAAAGGATTTCTTTTCCAAGAAGTCTAGTGGAAGAAATGTTCAGCTTGATGAGATTCAAGCTGAGCAACAAACTCTACAGCAAGAGAACATAGAAGATGACATAGAGGAACTTGATTTTGGAATATTACCTTCTCAAGGTGAAGCTATCCAAAATCAAGATGTAATTCCTCAAGCAGATGAAGCAACTGAGGTACCACATACTAATGTGGTCAATCCTCCTGCTGAAGTCTCTCCAGCTGTAGGACCACTTTGGAGATCATACAGGCTAAGGAGGCAACCTAGACGATATGAGAATTCATCCTGACTGCTAACATTGACTTCTATTCTTAGAGAATGATGAGCCTGCTACCTATAAACAAGCTATGGCGGACCCTAGCTCCGAAAAATGGCTTGCAGCCATGAAATCCGAAATGGACTCCATGTCTGAAAATCAAGTATGGGACTTGATAGATTTGCCTGATGGGGTGAAACCCATTGGCTGCAAATGGGTCATTAAGATTAAGAGAGACAAGGATGGAAATGTTTCTGTTTATAAGGCAAAATTGGTTACCAAAGGATTTAGACAAGTTCATGGTATTGACTATGATGAAACATTCTCACCGGTCGTAATGGTCAGGTCCATTAGGATAATCCTAGCTATTGCCGCTTATTATGACTATGAGATATGGCAAATGGATGTCAAAACCGCTTTTCTAAATGGAAATTTAGAAGAGAATGTATACATGATGCAACCAGAAGGTTTTGAGGATCCTAAGAAAACTAGGAAAGTATGCAAGCTTAAGAAGTCTATCTATGGACTTAAGCAAACATCTAGGAGTTGGAACCTTCGTTTTGATGAAGTAGTCAGAAAGTTTGATTTCATCAGATGCGAAGAAGAGCCCTGTGTTTACAAGAAGTTTAGTGGGAGCAAAGTGGTCTTCCTAGTTTTATATGTGGATGACATATTACTCATTGGAAATTATATTCCTATGATGGAGACAGTTAAGGAATGGCTTAAGAAGAATTTTTCAATGAAAGATCTAGGAGAGGCAGAGTACATATTAGGCATAAAGATCTATAGTGATAGATCTAGGAGACTTATTGGTCTAAGTCAAGGAACTTATATAGATAAAATCCTTGCTAGATTCAATATGATGAATTCCAAGAAAGGATTTCTTCCTATGCAACAAGGTTTACATATAAGCAAAAGCCAGTGTCCTAAAACACTTGGTGAAACTGAGAGAATGAGTAAGATTTCTTATGCTTCAGCCATAGGATCTATCATGTATGCTATGACATGTACTCACCCAGATGTTGCGCACGCTTTGAGTATGAGCAGCAGATACCAATCAAACCCTGGAGAGGCACATTGGTGTGCGGCCAAGAACATTCTAAAGTACTTAACAAGGACTAAGGATGACGTTTTGGTGTATGGAGGTGATGGCGAGTTAATCGTCAAGTGCTATACTGATGCAAGTTTCCAGACAGATAGAGATGATTTTGAATCTTAGTCAAGGTAAATCTTCATTTTGAATGGAGGAGCCATCAACTGGAAGAGCTCAAAGCAAGGGACAATAACAGATTCTACAACGGAAGCAGAGTACATTGCTGCTAGTGAAGCAGCTAAGGAGGTTGTCTGGATTAGACAGTTTATAGATGAGCTTGGTGTCGTTCCTAGCATTTCTAGAGCTATTGACATCTATTGTGACAACAATGGCACCATTGATCAAGCCAAGGAGCCTAGCTCTAGTTCTAGATCCAGACATGTCCTACGGAAGTACCACATGATCAGACACTATGTTGATAGAGGTGATGTAAGGATGTGCAAAGTGCACACAGACGATAACATTGCAGATCCTTTAACCAAGCCAATGCCTAGGCCCAAGCATGAGAGTCACACTCGGGCCAAAGGGCTCAAGCACATTGGACAATTGTTTTGAAATATTTGTTTTTGATAAAAACTTGTTTATTGTTATTACAAACACTTATGCTTGACTCATATATATGATTTTCATATTATTATTTAAATTACTTGGATATGAATAAAGTATCCAAATAATTTTGTAGTTAACAAATGGGTCCATCAAAACTGCTCTGGTGGATGAAGCCCCATTAACTGAACTAAAATTACAAAATTATTAATTTGTCTGTGATCTTAGTCATTAATTTGGATACAAATGACTTATTTTAAGACCATATTGTGAGATTGATTGACAACACCGGGTTTCATGTCTTGTAGGGACATAGAGATGTCTAATCAATTACATAGATGTGTATGGTGATACATATTGGGCAGACCGTTCTTAGGATTCTGTGGGACATTACTACAGAGTTCTAAGATTATTCATGATTAGTGAGTTCCTTAGACATGATTACGATATAGTCTTCATTTGGTTGTTGGTATGTCTTTGACGCTGCTAAACGCTGACCGTAACAGGCAGTTATAAAAGTAGTGATTGGGATTTCCAAAAGTTGAGTGGGAGCTATATTTTTACAAGATTTAATATGTCCTCCTATTCCGTGTATACCATGATAAATTTGAAAAGGAATGGTGTCTCGGCCACTTGAAGAGTGAGAACTGAAAAACGCATGACCATGCTCAGATGGATTATTAATAATCATCTGTACTGACAGTTCGATCTCAAGAGTTCAAGAAATATATTTGGCGGAAAAGATGAGTTTCATCATATAGTCAAATAAGACATTAAGTGACAAAGGAATTTTAACATTGCACACTTGTTTTAAGGACAAGTGAGAGATTGAAGGAATTGTGTCCTTTAATCAAAGGTGCAATTACTAAATATGAAATAGGATATTTAATGAAGATTTATAATCCGATTATTTTAGGTAGTCACAGTGCTTTTCTAGAAGTCAACTATGATTTATGGATTTTATGTTATAAAATTCATTGCTATTATAATTGGGTCCTATGAGGTCACACCATAAGAGTATATGGACGAGATCAATTTTATTATTTTCTACGTAACAAAAAGCTCTAAAGGTTTTCTCTCTCAAAAGAAAAGCCTTTGATTCTTCGTTCTAGCAACCGGAGAAGAAGGCGATCCAGATCTCTCTACTCGGGGTGGACCAACTAGAGGAGCTTCATTTGTGGCTCTCGATCTTCTCGTTCATCCGGAAATACACGCATCAAGAGGTATTATTTCTTCTATATCTGAATCCAATCAGTTTATGCATTAGATCCTTCGTTAGATGTCAGGAAATCATTTTCTACAATTCCACTTATAAGCATCTAAATCCGTACAGGTCCTCCACCAACCTATACAAATGCCATATATCTTGTAACATCAAGAATAATCTACAATATTAAATTAATTAGCACACCTTACATCAAATAGATGATGTGAATCAAGTTGGATAAGGAAACCCTCACCTCACCCTTACTGCCATCAAATCTTTTCTCCCATATTCGTAATATCAGATCACCCAAACAATCATCCTTACAAGCAGAGCAACCAGATTCAAGTGTAGGAGCATGCAAGGTTTTACCTACATATTTTGTAGTTTCCTCTAGCTCCACTTGTGATCAATGAAAATGTTAGTTGAGTTGAGGTAGCTTAATTCATTTTCTTCTGTTTTGATTATTACAAACTTAAGTATTGATGGAATTCACAAGTGTATAGAGTTTACAGGACATGTATGAGCATATAAGAGTGTAGCTAACATGGTACAAGTCTCGCTTAAAGTTTTTACAAAGCCTTGATATGTCGCTAAAGTACTTATAAGGTAGCTGATTCAGAGAGATAGTGGCGCTGAAGTAAACAGAGTGAAGTGAGGCGTAATTGCGAGTTGAAGATTGATCATATCCAGAAAACAAAAAAGAACGCGCTTTTCTGCTTTTCTCATTTAGTGCACGTTTTTAATACAGAGCAAGTGGCAGCGCAAGTTGCAATGTGCATAGCAAGATCCACCATACACGTGGAGTTTGTTCATGCAAGTGGCAAAGCACGCTGGAGAATCCACTAGCAAGTTTGGGCATGTGGCGCTGTGTAATTCATTGGAGAATTTTGTTCAACAAAATCAAGAAGGGAATCTTGTGAGCCAATAGGAATTTATTCACATGTGTAATTAGGTTTGTAAGCTAAGCTAGCTTATTACATTTTGTCTATAAATAGACGAAATTAGAACCTAGTAGAGGTTGCTGTTTTTCTAGAGTGTTGTATTGAAAAGAGAGCTTTTGAGAGTTGTTGTACGAGAGAGTGAAAATACAAGTTCTAGAGTGAATTGTGAGGTTCATCTGTGTAAACACGAGTGTAAAGCGACATTTGATCAATACAAATTAGTAGTGAGTTTTATTCTAGATTCATTAGGAATTGAAGGTTCTCACTATTTGAAGATTTCTTGTTCAACATTATTAAGCTTCTCTCTTCCGTACATTCAAGCAAATTCTAAGTCCATGAGACTTTGTTTGTAGAGAAGCTACCCCCATCCAATAGTTGGTATTAGAGCTGAGATATGATCAAGAAATTCTACCTTTGTTTCGTTCTCTCTATCTCTCTCTCTCTTTGTTTCGCTCTCCTCCAAACAAGATTCACAACACCTCAAGATAAAGAGCTCAACAATGTGCACCACCTCGTAATGTCTCTCAACAAGCCGCATCTCCTCATTGAAGGAGAGCTTGAGTGGTGGCTAGCAATTACCAAGAACTAAATCCAACAGAAAGACTACCAATGTTGGATGATCATCGAAAATGGCGATGAAAAAGTGTCTGTAGCAACCCCTACGGTGACCTGGGGTCCAACTGAGTATGAAATGATAGAAAAGAATGCAAAGGTGAGACAGCTGATCTTGAACTTCCTTCAGCGCAAGGACATGGATAAGATCATGAGCATCCCTATGACTCAAGCTATGTGGAAGGCGGTGATTGAAATGCATCAAGGAAGTGACGACATGAAGAACAATAGAAAGTTTGAATTACAACTCGAGTTTCACTCATTCAAGATGGGTCAAACGGAATCTGTATCAAGCTATCGCTCCCGGTTCTAGATTCTTGCAAATAAATTGTCCTTTGTTGGAATTGTCACTGAAGCTTGGATGCTCTCCCTAGTGTTCATCCACGATGTCAAAAAAAGGTATGATACTACCAAGAACATTATGTTGATGACGAAGGAGACAAAAGAACTTGCAGTTGCAGTGCTCGTTGGGATGTTCAGGGTCCAAGAGATCAAAGATCAAGAGCACGCAGACTCAACAAAGGAATCCAAGGGCACCGCTCTAAAGCTTACTAAAGTCCTTCAAAGGCTGGACAACGAGACCTCCATTGAAGATGATGAGGACGCTAAAGTTTCTATAATTGCAGCAAAAGGGTCACTTAGCCAAGACTTTCTCTAATCCGAAGGCAGCTGCGAGTACAAGCAATGTCGAGCCCAAAAAAGCCTTCTTCACCACATGGGGAGATTCTGATGATGAGCTCAACTTTGGTGAGGATAAGAAAGACAAGTGTCTAATGGAGTTGGAGGACTCAGACGACGATGAACCCGTCAAGGTATCCTCCATTAAACTTAATCTTTTACCTAAAGAGATAATTAACTTTCTTCAAGGGTTAATAGGAGACAGTGAAACCCTAAAGTCTCAAGCCACGGAGTACACTGAGGAAATTAGTGAACCGCGAGCTGAAACAATTGAATTGTCTAAGAGGTTGCACGTTGTAACCATTGTCGTTACAAAGTTCTGTGAACAATGTAAGGGAAAAGGTAGTAAGCACCCCTCTGATTCAAATGTTTCAACTAAGCTTGACACAATCATGGATAAGCTATACAAACTAAACCATTCCATCGATGCAAATACTGTCAACCAAACAGTCTTTGTTAGATCAAGAACTGGATTAGGATACACTCCCGAGGAAGCTACATCTTGCTCAAAATATGTCCCTCTTACTATTTCAATGACTGCCAAGATTGAATCACTATTTAAAGAATTATAGTCTAGCAAGAGTAAGAATGACTATCTTGATAGAAAAATGAATGTGCTCGAGGAGAAGCCCAAAGACACCAAGAGGTGGTTTCATGGGGAAAAGGCACACCAACTTTACATGAAGCAAGCTAATACGAAACCCCAACAAGCTAAGGTGGAGAAGAATTTCACCCTAATAAGGGTAAGTATGGCTATGTGACGTGTAACTTGTATTGTACTCACTATGGTAAGAATGGCCATAAGGTGCATGAATGTGAGAATAAAAGGGCACTTAAAGAGAAATCTCATGCTAAATATAAATCTAAGCCCAACCAGGTTATGGATTTGAATGACCCCTCTTATTATCAACCAATTGCATCTTCTAATAAAGCTAGACCTAGAAAAAATATATTAGGTGGCGCTTCTAGTAATCCTCCCTCAATGTCTAAGCTTCGATAGGTTCCCAAGCATTGATTGTCTTCCTTGCAGGTTGAAATGAGAGGAGGTGACAAGTGCTAAATCTCCCTTCTATACTCTCCTTTCAAGCAACAAAAAGGAGAATAATATCTCCTTCGGGGATATAGCAAGAAAGATGATTTCAATATCTTGGAGATTCAATCAAGAGGGAGCTAAAGCGACTCACCTTTTGATGAAATGAGCCATCCCATCGAATTCAGCAAGATACTCTGCTGATCAAGCGAGACTTCAACTAGCTGCAACATGTACTTCTATAGCTTTAGCAAGTGTTCTCACTAGATCAACCTCAAAAGGCACGCTCATACGTGATTAGAGGGTCCTACTCTCGTTGTAGCTGAATCAGGATCCTATACTGTCTAAGCGACCCCCACTTCAACTTTAGCGCCCCTCCAAGAAGTTTCAGCGCCCCCCACTTCAACTTCAGTGCCCCTCCAAGAAGTTTCAGTGAGACCTTTGAAGGTTTCAGCGGGATATAAGAAAATTTCAGCGATCTTCCATGGACTTAGCGAGACCCTCTTATGCCTCAACTCAGTTCTTAGGTTCCACACTTGTTTCTTGGGGATCTAAGAAGCAAAATTGTACAGCGACCTCGACTAGGGAAGTTGAATAAATTGTAGTGGTCTTATGTGCATCTCAGGTAGTCTGGCTGAAGCAATAACTTGTAGATTATGGAGTCAAGCTGGGAACTTTAGAGATCAGATGCGACAATACCAGTGCTATCAATGTTTCCGAGAATCCTGTACATCATGCGAGGACCAAAACGATCAACATAAGGCACCATTTCTTAAGGGATCATGTGGAAAAGAAGAATATCAAGCTCATTTTTTGTAGAATAGAGGAACAAGTAGCTGACATATTCATGAAGCCTCTAAATAGTTTGCCCTTCTTACACTTGATGTTACTACTGGGGATGCTTCCCCTTGACTTAGGTAACCTTGTTAAGCACGATAAGCTCCCCTAACTTTGACTAGTTTATGCACCATTTTACTTATTGGGGAACTTAGGAATGAGGATTATTACTTTCTTCTTTGCATACATTTTCTACTGTCATAAAAAGCATGATTTTTATTCAGCTATCTTCATGATTATGTGATTATCCATTTGCATGCTTATTCATTTCTATCCCATAGTAAGAACATGATGATCGCTTCTAGCTCATATGTAAGCCAAAACGAGAAATGATTCATGCTTACGCTTCCCACCCTTTATCCATCTCCTTTTTAACGCTTCCTAACCCCCCTTACGTGATTATCCATTTGTGTCTACTATTTTTTCCTTAGCGTGCAAATCATGTTACACTATATGTACATTTTATGTTGCATTATATGTTACATTTTTTTTTTGTACATTAGACACATTGTTTGATCGACTGTATAATTGTTTATATACACCTTATTAGCTTCCTTCTATCTTAATTCACGCATTTGTTCTTTATTCACTGGTAAGACTGGGTTGTACTTAGTCATGCTTAACATGTCCCTCTCCGAGGGACGCATAAAGCATGTGCCGCTTAAGATCTCCATGATAGCATGCATTTTAGTCTAGCTTAGGTCATGTTTACTTCGTCTTAATAGAGTCGTTTTGCTTATTTCTAGTTTTGTTTTATGTTATTTTCATAGGTTTTTGTAGAGTCGATGTCTACTCTTACATTTGATGATTTTAGGTGTTTTGGAGGCGTTTTCCTTGGATCTCAGGAGTGTTCATATGGTGGTGTCTGAGTAGAAGAATTGGAGATATGGTGTCAAGGCGGGAACTAAACGAAGAAGGGGTCAAGGAAGGACGGGAACGAGCCAAGACGAGTTACATATGAAGTGGATCAAATAGAGTGAAACTCGGACTCCAACTCGGCCGAGTTTCGGCCCGAGTCAGGGAGGCAGAGGGAAACTCGGCCTCAAACCCGGCCAAGCTTCAGGCCGAGTCAGGATGAACAGTGCACAACTCAGCCGATTTTCAATCCGAGTCAACGAGGGAGAGGGAAACTCGACCGAGTTTTGGCCCAAGTCGGCGAGTCAGCCTTGACACTTTGTGGTATTTTTTAATTTTGGCATTCTTGAGGGTTATTTTAGAAACTATCATTGGAGAGGTATAAATGGAGTTTTAGAACTTGTTTTGGATCTCTCTTTTTCTTTTGCCACCTTGAAAATCCTAGATTGCATTTTGGGGAGATTGTTGAAGATATACAAAAGATTCGAGTATTTTATGCTAGATTGAATCGAGTATTTCTCTTATTCTCATCTAGTTCTATGAATTTCTCTATTCTTATGATGTTTTTATGGTGTCTTCCATTATGCATAGCTAAATCCATATTTCTAGGATCTGGGTGATCCCAACAATGAATTGGTAGATTTTCTTCTTGTGCTTGTCTTTAATAGCATGGTTTCTTGTTTGATGTGATTCTAGGGCTCTTATTGAGATTGAGATAAACATGTAGAATTCTATTAGGTTGAATCTGAAAGGAGATACATATAGACTTCAATTAGATATGGCATGAGTCTGAAAGGAGATTGTTTATGTTGAAACTACCGTAGAATTGAACCCGGATAAACTTGTTTGTTCTTATGGATATCTAAGTAATCATAGAAACCCATGTTAGATTGGACTTAGCTGAGCACGAAAGTGGATGTTAACCCGTTCTAGTTTTAGTTTCTAAGTGCCTAAATAGTCTAAACTTGATTAACCTTGTGCTACAGGTAGTTGTTAGTTGGAGTTTGGATATGTCTACTATTGTCTGAAAGGAATTAGTAGATGTATTTGATTTCTTACCATCAAACAAGTCCATGCAATTCTTTGATAAACACATCTTGTAATCTACGAAGGAGTTGTTGTGGTGATCCTTAATCCTAGATATTTCCCATTCACATAACCTTCCAAAAGTTGTGTTTTTTCATTTTCTTAGAATAATCATCAAATTCTCTTCTTATGACTTAGCTTATCAGTTTAGTTACAAAATATACTACTTTGTCCTCGTGGGAACGACACCTGAAAAGCTACAATTGATCTCATATGCTTGTCGGTAGGTTTATCCCTACCAAGTTTTTGGCTTCGTTGTCGGGGACATTAGCTAGTATCAGTTGTATCCTACAACTGGTTTGACTAAGTCTCTTGTGTTATTTTATCCTTTTCCTCTTGTCTTTGATCTCAGGTTTGGTACCTTCTCATGAGAAAAGTTCTAAGCGCTAACAATCTCAATGACTTTGATCCTGAACCTGAGTGTGCTTTTCACTTGAAAGGAAGATAACAACGTGATCTAATTCAACAAGAGATGGTTGGGAATGGCAATAATGATCAGCCGAATAAGGCCCTGGATCAGCCACATATGACCTTAGGTGACTATGTGACACCCGATCACCAAGGGAAATTTTCAGGTGTGGTTCGACCTCTCATGCAGGCTCGTAACTTTAAGCTCAACCCCTCTTTGATCAACATGGTTCAAGAAAATCAGTATGTGGGTTTACCTTCTGAGAATCCACACCTAAATTTGGCCGCTTTCACTAAGCTTATGGATACGGTGAAGATCCATGAAGTGAGTCAAGATGTACTCTTCTTTCGCACAGTCTCATTCTCTCTACGAGATAGAGAAAAGGCTTGGTAAGAGGCCATACCTATTGGCTCTGTTACCACTTGGGAGGAGTTAGCCAATGCATTTCTCACCAAATATTTTCCTCCAAGAAGACAGTCGAGATGAGAAATCAGATTCTAGCCTTCCAGATGAAAGATTCTGAGTCTCTTTATGAAGGTTGGGAGAGATTAAAGGAGTTGTTGATGTTCTTCCCTCATCACGGGCAAGAGAAGTGGACTTTGCTACATGTCTTCTATAATGCGGTCGACAGTTCTATCAGACTTATTATTGATGCTTCAGCTTGAGGTAGAATCATGTCAATGAATGTCGAGGAAGCATGGGATTTGATCCAGGAAACCGCTCAACGCTCTCATTATTAGAGTGATGCTCGGTCATTTCCTAAGAAGGCAGCAGGGTTGTATGAGGTGCATTCTAAGACACACCAACAAACTCAAATAGATGCTTTGTAACAAGAGATCAAGAGGCTGAATTTGGCGGCTCAAAAGTCCAAAGAGTATGGGGATGGTTCATGCTCTCAAGATACCTCTAATGTTGTTTGTCAATTTTATGGAGAGAGTGACTACACTATTTCATCATGCCAACATTTCAGTGCTCAAGTTGAAACCTAATGAGAGGTGAACTACATGAATAACTTCAATTGGGGTCCTAGGAATGATCCATATTCCAACTCCTATAGCCCCGGTTGGAGGAATCACCCTAACCTCATTTGGGGGCGGGGAATCAAGCTGCCCCAAGAAAACCCCCAGCTTTCCAACCACGATGCCCTCCACCACAACATCAAGAGCATTCTCAACCATCTTATGAGTCTAAACTTAAACTGATAATGAAAAAGCTTCAGAACATTAACAAGAAAGTGGAAGGTCATGATAGTTTGCATGCTCAATATACAAAGAATACTCCAAGACCCCATGGCCATCTTCCTAGACAAACTGAGGCCAATCCAAAAGGGCAAATCAATGATGTGTCCTTGAGGAGTGGAAGGCAACTTGGAGATCCTAAAGTGGTGGATCTTAAGCACGAAGGTGTTGATATTGAAGTTTCCGAAGAAGTTGTGGTTCAAGAGAAAGAAAAAAAGTAAGTGCCCAAGTATGTGCCACTTCTATCATTCAAGCCTCCTCTTCCTTTCACACAAAGGAGAGGCCAAGCTCAGCTAGATAACCAATTTGGTAAATTCGTGGAGGCGTTGAAGAAACTTTGCATCAACATTCCCTTCACCAAATCTCTCAGACAAATGCCAACTTATGTGAAGTTCTTGAAGGAGATCATATCCAACAAGAGAAGCGTTGATGATTGTCACACCGTTGCTTTGAGTCAAGAGTGTAGAACTCTAATCCAAAACAAGTTGCCATCTAAGCTTGAAGATCCAGTCAGCTTTAGTGTTCCTATGATGATAGGGAAGAGTACGTACAAGGCTTTATGCGATTTTGGTGCTAGTGTGAGCATCATTCCTCATTCCATATGTAAGGAGCTTGATCTCAGAGAGCCTAGATCGGTGAGGATGACTCTACTTATGGCCGATAGATCTACGACATGCCTGGTTTGTATTTTGGAGGACATTCCTATCCAGATCGACAAATTCTATATACCGATTGATTTCATTGTCCTTGATATTCCTGTTGATTCTCCCATTCCAATATTAGTGGGAAGACCCTTTATAGCTACTGCAGGTGCTCTAATTGATGTGAAGCAGGGTGTTCTCTCCTTCAATATTGTGGAAGAAAAATTTGGATTCATTTTTCCTAAAGGTGTTAAGCAGCCTGTTTTGAGGATGATGTTTCTAGCTTGGATATGGTTGACAAAGCAACCCAAGAATCCTTGATGACAATTTTGATTGATGATACGTTGGAGTATTGCTTGACTGAGAGTGTGACCGGAGTTGATAATGTGCTCTTAGAATTGGAATCTACTAATAGGGCGTCTGAGACCGTTGTTTAGACTCTATCTAGTGAAGGCGTCTCCCCCATGGAGGAGACTCGAGAGGTAGCAAACGTGGAGTTGAAGACAATTCCATCAAATTTGAGGTTGAAGGAGTCCTTGAATTCTGATTCTATAACGCAACCTCCTAATTGGGATCTTGATCCCAGGGATGGTAGCCATCTTCTCCGTCTACCTAATATAGGGAGATTTTCTCTCAAAGGTCGACCTCCTCTTTGACTGCCTTCTCAAGAGTAGTTCATTGTGAGTACTTCTCTTCCTTTTTCTTTCTAATTATACATTGGGGACAATGTTAGTTTTAAGCTTGGGGGAGGGGAGTATTTTCTGTTTTTCATTGCATGTAGGTTGTTTAGAGTTGCATTTTTTGTTTGTTTTGTTTAGTTCAGTTTTGTTTTGATTTATTTTGTGTGCTGGTTATCACCTTCCCCTTCATGTTCCATTGTAAGTTCTTATAATGGTGCATTGACTGTGAATATTTTAATATGCTTTAGTTATTAATATTACAGTTTTTTTTATGAGGATGATATGATTGATCAAGCTTTTGACATTGACCTGAGCATGTGGACTTTGATTAAGATTCGTTAGGACCGATACTATATTTGCATAAGTCCTCTCATCTCATATTTTAATCATGTTGTTTGTATTTGCTTCTTTCCTCATCATAAAAAAATAATAATAAGGGGGACGAGGCTCCTCGCGCAATAGTGGGATGAGCATGCGATCTTCGTGGTGTGAAATATCACTCCGGGTACAATCCTCCATGATTGTTGGAAGAGTATGTGATCTCCAAGGTGTGAAAGATCACTCCAGGTTCTATCCTCCGTGGCAGCGTAAAGAGTTTCATTAGTGGGTCTGGACCGTAAAATGGACGGAACCGATACCTAAAAAATGAATAGGTGAAGAAGAAGAAACAGAAGCAACGTATGACAATGTGGTACTTCTTGGGTTAGGTTGTGATTAGTGTGTTTAATATAGATTGTGTTGGAACTGATGTTATCTTTTCATTGATTGAGAAACATGCTAGGAAGAATTTTTTTCTGTTTGATCTTTCGTTATTGTCGTTCATATGTCACTTGGGTAGATACAGTTGTTGTATATTTCTTAGATTCATTGTCGTGTGCTTGCTTGCGACAAGCAAGGTTTAAGATTGGGGAAATTTGATAACATTCAATTCTAGTCTTATTAAAGTCGTTTTGTTTATTTCTAGTCTTATTTTATTTTATTTTCATAGATTATGTAGAGTCAGTGTCTACTCTTGCGTTTGATGATTTCAGGTGTTTTGAGGGCATTTTCCTTGGAGATCATGAGCGTTCATATGATGGTCTCTGAGTCGAAGAATTGGGGATATGGTGTCAAGGCATGAACTAAACGAAGAAGGAGTCAAGGAAGGACAGGAACGAGCCGAGACGAGCTACATTTCAAGTGGAGCGAATAGAGGGAAACTCAGCCGAGTTTCCACCCGAGTCAGGGAGGCATAGGGAAACTCGTCCGAGTTTCAGGCTGAGTCAGGATCAACAGTGCACAACTAGGCCGACTTTCGGCCCGAGTCAGCGAGGCAGAGGGAAACTCGGCCTCAAACTCGGTCATGTTTCGGCCCGAGTCGGCGAGTCAACCTTGAAACTTTGTGGTATTTTTTGTAATTTTTGGGCTTCTTGAGGGTTATTTTTGTAATTATCATTTGAGAGGTATAAATAGATTGTTTTAGAACTTGTTTGGATCGCTCTTTTTCTTTTGCACCTTGAAAACCCTAGATTGCATTCTAGGGAGATTGTTGAAGATTTACAGAAGATTGGAGTATTTTATGCTAGATCGAATCGAGTATTTCTCTTATTCTCATATAGTTCTATAAAGTTCTCTATTTTTATGATGTTTTTGATGGTTTCTTCCATTATACATAGCTAAATCCATATTTCTAGTATCGGGATGATCCAGACAATGAATTAGTAGATTTTCTTCTTGTGTTTGTATTTGACAGCATGGTTTCTTGTTTGATTTGATTCTAGGGATATTGAGATTGAGATAATCATTTGTAATTCTTTTAGGTTGAGTGTAAAAGGAGATACCTATAGATTTCAATTATACGTGGCATGAGTCTGAAAGGAGATTGCTTATATTGGAACTACTGTAGAATTGAACTCGAATAAACTTGTTTGTTCTTATGGAGATCTAAGTAATCATAGAAACCTAGGTTAGGTTGGACTTAGCTGAGCAAGAAAGTGGATATTAACCCGGTCTAGTTCTAGTTTCTAAGTGCCTAAATAGTCTAAACGTGATTAACCTCGCCTGATAGTGGTTGTTAGTTGGAGTTTAGATACGTTTACAATTGTCTAAAAGGAATTAGTAAATATATTTGATTGCTTATTGTCAAACAAGGTCATGCTATTCTTTGATAAACACATCTTGTAATCTACCAAGGATTTGTTGTGGTGATCCTTAATCCTAGATATTTCTCATTCACATAACCTTCCAAAAGTTTTGTTTTCTCATTTTCGTAGCATAATCATCAAATTTTCTTCTTATGACTTAGCTTACTAGTTTATTTACAAAAGATACTACTTTGTTTTTGTAGTAACGACACATCAAAAGCTGCAATTGATCTTATACGATCGTGGGTAGGTTTAGCCCTACCACTCCATGCGTCATATTTATTTTGGAATGCGTCAGTTTTCAGCAACCGTTGAACTAGCCATCGTACGCATGTCCGGTTACACTGAAGCTAGCGCTTCTGTGCCAGAAAAGAGTCGTTTGAGTGCCAATTATGGACGTTGGAATTGTGACCGTTTCCGATAGAGACGTTCGGGTGATCAGAAGTTAGAAAATCCTATAAATAGGTAATTTCACTATTCATAGCAACCTTACCTTAATTTCCTTACTCTAATCTTTGAACCTACTCTCCCTCGCTCTTTATTCTCATTCCTACATTCTCATGCCTACTCATTCTAACTCTCTCAAATGGACTCTTCTTACCTATACCTTGAATAACTCTTGGGCAAGATAAACCATGAGGAGCTTCAAAAATACAAAAAGTTTCAAGCTCAATCTGCTAGCTCATCCCAAACACAACCCAAGACCACTCCCTCACCCCAAACACAGCCCCTAGACACAACCCCATCCACTCAACCCCAGTTCACCCTAGACAAGCTCTCACATAATGAGTCGGTTGAAAAGTTAGATGAAAAGATGGAGAAGATAGAGTCCCCAGAAAAGACTCATCCACTGAGTTCTTCATCTAAACCTCCAAAGGTGACGTGGTTATTGAAGAGTCACCTGAGAAGGTGAAAAGAAAGGTTGTTGTGTCAGGTTCAGGATAGTCAAGCCCTATCAAGAAGGGTAAGGAGATCATCGTTCACCAGCCTGTCTCAAGAACAGAATTCGATCCACATGCCCATGAGTTGTCTAAACAGATGAAGACTCTTCCAATTCTTCAACTTGCCAAACACCAGAGTGCTTCCAAGAAGAAGCGACCTTACCATATGATAGAGGTCTCGCCGAGAGAAGAAGAAGTAGAAGCAGAAGAGGAAGATGAGTTTGAGGAAGAAGAAGAAGAAGAGGTCGAGCCTACAGTTGTAAAATGTTCTAAAAGAGTGACCACCACTACTTCTCTCTCTACTTCATCTCAGTTCCCTATTATAGCTTCAAGGATGGGCAAGAGCCAGATGCTCCCTCCCGTAATCACCGCTTCAGAGACTTGGAAAGGTCTCAAGGCTAAATTCATGATTCAAGATGCCTCTGATATGTTGAATCTGCAAGGTTGGGACAAGTTAGAAGTTGCCCCTACACAAGTAAACTCTGAGATGGTAAAGACGTTCTATAGCAACATGAAGCCCTATGAACCAGTTGATCTTCACATTCCAAGTGAGATGGTTGTGCTCAAGTGGAACAGAAAGCCAATCTTCATCCCAGTAATCGAGTTTGCTGATGCAATCAACATGACAACTAGAGGTGGTAGTTTCAACTTCGTAGATAAGAAGAACTGGCCAAGAGGAGCGAGACAAATTAAGCGCAACTTATTCGGTTCCAATGGTAATGAGAAAGAGCTAAACGTAGACCTGCTTCCTTATCCTCTCATAATTATTCACTAAATTATTGCGCAGAACATTATGCCAAGGAAGGACAGACGCAACATTGTGACGATCGTTGATGGAGTCATGTTGCACAAATGTATGAATCGAGAGTTAATCATCACACCTCAGATTATGTACACTCGATATGTACACGTCAATGGAGAATACCAAGGTAGACATGCGGATGAGCAATGTCTAGCGTGGTGTGATAAGTGGTCGTTAGCATTGTTTGTAACAAATTGGCCATGATTTAGAGCGTATTATCGTATTCCGTACCTTAGAGAGCAAAGTGGTTAAATACAAAGACTACAAGCATTTGAGAGAAGACCTAAGAGAAGATGGACAAAGTACGAAGCAAAGTCGCGCGCACAACAAGACGCAGTCGCGCCGGAGAACTTGGGCTAGGGCGCGACCACGCCAGACGGTCTGCACAGCGGCACGACCGCACCCACATTGGCGCAATGGCACCATGGTATTTGGAGGCGGGCACGAACACGCCCTCATTGGCGTGACTGCGCTCGCGTAGGTTTTTACGCTGAGTCTTCCTTTGTTCTGGGATTTTGTGTGGGATTTTTACCTATTTTCAAATGAGTTTCGGGCTTGGTCTTTTTAGTGTTTGTTTCTAGGGTTTCTGTCTTCTATAAATAAGGGATGATAGCTTTTCCTCCTTCCCATACTTAGTTATAGTTTAATTTAGAGAGTTTAGAGAGGATTTGCGTTGTTCTCCAAGTTGAAGCATGCAGATGGTTGGTTTGTAGACTTCTTCCTTGGTTCTAATAAATATATATTGTTTGAGTTGTTTTATCCTCTTTCTATATTTATCATTGATTATGATTTATTTATCTAGATTAATCACTTATCTTTATAGATCTATTTTCATATAGCTATGCCTGGCTTGTCGGAGTTGGAGAGCCTTGTCCGTTTAGTAGCAAATCATTTACCTTGACTGGTTGGATTTGTAGTTGTGTGGAGGGTAATGATGTGTTAGTAGCAAAGTGGCGCTGCATATTTCTATTTATTCTTGAACTTCATGATGCCTAGGGATTAGCCTTTGATGGTTTCATGGTTGTATTTAGGTAAGGTCTAATAGGGCTAGTTGACTTAATTAGCTATAAAGGAACAAGGATTAGGACAATCATAATATATAAATTAATAGAATGAACCCGATTAGCGATTAGGAAGTCAATGATTAAACCAACCATTCTGTCGTGTGGATTCCCGCTGAATAAGGTATTTTCTCTATTGCTTTCCTAGATTAAATTAGTAGCTTAGCATCAATCCACTTTTTCCCCTTTTTATCATTATTAAGTTGATCTTATTAATTACACAAGAATTGAATACCTGACTCCTTGTAGGATCGACCCTTGCTTGCCACTCTACTTGTAGAGGTGTTAGTGAGGTTTATAAATTATTATTTTGACAAGCATAACGACCTTGGCCTCATCAAATTTGACGTCGTTGTCGGAGAGTCTAAACTTCTTTTCTTCTGTTTTGAATTTGATTGACTTTGGTGTTGACCATTTTATGGTCAACACCCATTTTATTGATCGTTTACATGTTGAACTTGTAGGGGATATAAAAATGGTCAACACCCATTTTATTGATCGTTTACATGTTGAACTTGTAGGGGATATGGATGAAGTCGAGTCTATGAATTTAATCATGGCGTTGCTTGGGAGGTGACCCGAGAAAAGTGGTATTTTTCCACTTCCATCTATCTTTTATCCTTGTTCTCTATTTAACAATAGGAACATTGTGTACTTTAAGTATTGGGGAGGGAGATCACATGTTACATATCCTTGTTTTGAAATTTTTGAGTCAGTTTTTCCCTTATTTAAATTTTTAGAGTCGGCTATCATATTTTCCCCTTATTTGATGCTTTGTAGACTTCTATAATGGTGCGTTGAGTTTGGATCTTTTTACTATGTTTTTTATGGTTGACATTGCAATTGTGTATGATGATGACATGATTGGTCAAATTGAGGACTTGACTTGAGCATGTGGATTATGACTATGATGCATTAGGACCAATACTAAGATTGCAAGTTTACCATCTCTTCTCTAGTTCATCTTGTTATTATAATTTTACTTCCGTCCTTTTTCATTACAAAAATAAAAGAAAATGGAAATAAAAAGGCAGTGAATTCCAAGTGAAAAAAGTCGGAAGAGCACGCGATCTCTGGGGTGTGAAAGATCACCTTGGATTTGATCTTCCATGGCTAAGAAAGAGTCTTATTAGTTGGCATAGACCGTAAGACGGACAGGCTAGATGCTTGAATACAAATTGGCATGGACCGTAAAACGGACATGCCCGGTGATTAAATAAAGAAAAAAATGTGTGAATAGGAGGAAAAGAAGCAATTGAAAGTACATGTGGTATTCTTGTGTTGATCTGTGATTATTTTGTATGTTTTTGATCGTGTTGGAGCCCGTGCATTATTTTCATAGATTATGAAGCATGTTAGGACAAGAATGAGTCCTTTAGTTGATCTTGTGTTATCATCCTCCGTATATTATCTGGATAAAGACATCTTTTGCATAGTTTAGAGATCCATTTACATGCACTTGAGTAGGGTAAACGTAGGTCGAGTCTAGGGGGGACGATTGATGCCATCGGTAATTCAGTTTAGAGTATTATCGAGTCGCGCGTTATTTTTAGGAGAGTTAGAGTATACGTCGATCGCTTTGATGATTGTAGGTACATAGGAGCTTAAGTGTTAATTCGACGAACATTGGATTCATGTCACCCATACTCGCTGAGATCGCCAAGGAGATAGTTGTAGCTTACTCAAAGACGAGAAAGGTTCAAGTGTGGGTGTGTGATGAGCGATGTCTAGCGTGGCGTAATAAGTGGTCGTTAGAATTGTTTATAGACGAACTGGCCGTCATTTGGAGCGTATTACCGTAGTCCGGACATTGCAAAGCAAAGTGGTTAAATATGAAGATTACAATCATTCGAGAGAAGCCAAAGAGAAGATGGCCAAAGGATAAAGCAAAGTCGCGTGCAAAACAAGACGTAGCCGCATCGGAGCACTTGGGCTAGGGTGCGACCACGCCCAAGGTGGCGCGACCATGCCCTAGGTGGCACGACTGTGCCAGACGGTCTTCACATTGGCGTGACCACGCCGTGGTCTCTGGAGGCGGGCGCAACCGTGCCCGCATAGGGTTTTTTTGCCGAGTCCTCCTTTGTTGTGGGATTTTGTGTGGCTTTTTACCTATTTTCAGATGAATTTCGGGCCTGGGCTTTTTAGTGTTTGTTTCTAGGGTTTCTATCTTCTATAATTAAGGGATGAGAGCTTTGCCTCCTTCCCATGTCTAGTTCTAGTTTCATTTAAAGATTTTAGAGAGGATTTGCGTTGTTCTCCAGGTTGAAGCCTGCAGATGGTTGGTTTGTAGACTTCTTCCTTGGTTCTAATAAATATATATTGTTTGAGTTGTTTTATCCTCTTGCTTATATTTATCATTGATTGTGATTTGTTTATCCAGATTGATCACCTAGGTTTATAGATCTATTTCATATAGCTAGGCATGGCTTGTCCAAGTTGGAGAGCCTTGTCCATGTAGTAGCAAATCATTTACCTGGACTAGTTGGACTTGTAGATGTGTGGAGGATAATGATGTGTTAGTAGTCAAGTGGCATTGTGTGTTCCTATTTATTCTTGAAATTTAATTTGTCTAGGATTAGTCTTTGATGATTTCAGGGTTGTATTTAGGTAACAATCTCCACAAATATAGATGTCTAGTGAGAAGATAATTGTCAAAAAAAAAACAGACAACAATGATATTCTCTTTCTAATTCAAATAGACTAGTTATTACTTATTAGTTAATAGTAAAGAGAGTATAACTGAAGAAGAGGGCACATGATACTTTCTTACTTCTTAAATATATAGAGAACGTTTCCGAAAACCACCTTTAAATAGGTCAGTTTTACCACAATCACCACTTTTACAAAAAGTATTTTAACACATCCTTTAAATCAATTATGTTAGCCAATAACCAACCAAACCAAAATTTTGTCTATTTCATCCGTTTTCTTTACTAAATTACTAAACTACCCATATATCTTTTAATTTACTTTGTTTTTCTATTTTGCGAGCCCCTTGTTCTTCTACAACTCCGTTATTCTCGAATTACGGCTTTCCAACAATTTCGAATTAGGGGTTTTGTCCAACTTGTCGGTCAATCTTATTTATTTTTTTGGGGGGGAGGGGTCGACTGTTAGAATCTATATATTGTTGATCCATTGGATTTTGCATTTACATGTACGAGTTTCTTCGAAAATTGGTTGTTGTTTGTATCTTCGGAAATCGAAAATTGTCAATTCATTAAGGGTTCATTGTTGTTTGTATCTCAAAATTTAGTTGTTATTGCAAATTGGTTGATGGTTGTAGACAGATTACGATTTTCTACTAAAATCAAGTTAGCCTTCTAAGTGAAGATGGTGTATTCATCGTCACAGTAAAATCAATATAATCAATGCAAATTGGTTGTTAGTTGTAGATAGATTACGATTTAGTTGTTATTGCAAATTGGTTGTTGGTTGTAGATAAATTAGTTGTTGGTTGTCATAGTTTGTTTGGATTTTAACTTTTGTTTTGATTAAAACTATATTGATTTTTACTGATTTTATAAAGTGACATGGTAAAACTGGCCTATCTAAAGCGAATGGGTCATAATGTTGTTTTTGGGTTCAGTCCAGTTGCACATTTTAATTAAGTCTATTTGCTACACATTTTGCATTTCAGAACCAAGCATCAAATGTCATCATGAAGCTTGGTCAACAAACTAAGGTGTTGCAAGACAAAACTTATGAGTTGGAAAATTTTGTTAAAGCCAGAGATAAAGATATTGCAAGGATGAAGGCATCTCTATTGAACAAGATATTTGTAGTGATTGGTGTAGTTTCTATTATGTTTTTTGTGCATAGGTCTTATATGTGATGTAATGATCTTGTTGTCAATGACTGTAGTTTTATTAATCTTCATGAATGTTAACCTTTTAGCTATGGAATTGCGATGTAATGAGCTTGTTGTCACGGGTATTGTGTTCGTGTCGATGTAATGAGTTTGCATTTGGATGACACTTTTTGCACATTTTCTGGTTATACTTTTGCTTCATGGAACATAATTTTGCATCAATTGGATGACACTTCTTGCACATTTGCTGGTTTTTGTTCAGCAAAAAGTTATTGTTCATCACATTTTATGGTTTTTGTTAAGTAGATAATTCTAGTTTTTGCTTCAGTTAAGCAGATGATTATTGTTCAACAGAAAATTCAGTGTTCAACAAATTGATAACTAATGTTCAACCTAAGTAAAACAAGTAATTCAATGTTCAACAAACTGAAAAATTCAGTGTTCAACAAACTGAAAAATTCAGTTTTCAACAAAAAAAAATCAGCGTTCAGCAGAAAATTCAGTGTTCAGCAAACTGAAAAAATAGTCTTGACAAAAACTAGTGTTCTGATAGGGCTAAACCTACGGACAAGCATATGGGATTAATTGTAGTTTTTCAAGTGTCGTTCCCACAAGGACAAAGTAGTATCTTTTGTAACTAAACTAATAAGCTAAGTCGTAAGAAGAGAGTTTGTTGATTATGCTATGAAAATAAGAAAATACAACTTTTGAAAGGTTATGTGAATGAGAAATATCTAGGATTAAGGATCACCACAACGACTCCTTTGTACAATACAAGATGTGTTTATAAAAGAATAGCATGCACTTTTTTGAAGGTAAGCAATCAAACATATCTACTAATTCCTTTCAGACAATAGTAGACATATCTAAACTCCAACTAACAACTAATGTCATGCAAAGTTAATCAAGTTTAGACAATAAGGCACTTAGAAACTAGAACTAGACCGGGTTAGCATCCAATTCCGTGCTCAGCGAAGTCCAACCTAACCTAGGTTTCTATGATTAGTTAGATATCCACAAGAATAAACAAGTTTATTCGGGTTCAATTCTAGGTAGTTCCAACATAAACAATCTCCTTTCAGACTCATGCCATGTCTAATTGAAATCTATAGGTATCTCCTTTCAGATTCAACCTAATAGAATTCTAAATGGTTATCTCAATCTCAATAAGAGCCCTAGAATCAAATTAA
The DNA here is from genome assembly GCF_046119375.1 of Phyllobates terribilis. Taxonomy (NCBI): domain Eukaryota; kingdom Metazoa; phylum Chordata; class Amphibia; order Anura; family Dendrobatidae; genus Phyllobates; species Phyllobates terribilis. The sequence continues at coordinate 38,901 of NW_027366693.1, read as the reverse complement.
ACAAGAAACCATGCTATTGAAGACAAACACAAGAAGAAAATCTACGAATTCATTGTTAGGATCACCTCAATCCTAGAAATATGGATTTAGCTATGCATAATGGAAGAAACCATCAAAAACATCATAAGGATAGAGAAATTCATAGAACTAGATGAGAATATACGAAATACTTGATTCAATATAGAATTAGAACCCTCCAATCTCTGAGAAATCTTTAACAATATCCAAAATGCAAACTAGGATTTTCAAGGTGGCTAAAGAGAGAGAGGTAGAGAGAGAGAGAGGTAGAGAGAGGTCAAAAACAAGTGCTAAAACAATCTATTTATACCTCTCAAATGGTAATACTAAACACCCTCAAGAAGCCCAAAATTACAAGAAAAACCACAAAGTGTCAAGGTGAACTCGTCGACTCGGGCCGAAACTCGGCTGAGGTGGAGGCCGAGTATCCCCTATGGCTCGCTGACTCGGGCCAAAACTAGGCCGAGTATGAGGTCGAGTTTCCCACTGTTCACTCCACTTCAAAGGTTGCTCGTCTCGGCTCGTTCCCTTCCTTCCTTGGCCCCTTCCTCGTTGAGTTCACCCTTTGCCAATTCTTCGACTCGAACACCATCCTACGAATGCTCATGATCTCCAAGGAAAACGCCTTCAAAACACCTGAAATCATCAAACGCAATAGTAGACACCAACTATACAAAAACCTATGAAAATAAAATAAAACAAGACTAGAAAGAAGCAAAATGACTCTACTATGATGAAATAAACATGACCTAAACAAGACTAAAATGCATGCTATCATGTTCAACACACTAAAACCAGTGTTAAGCACATAAATGTGCATCAAAATAACAAGACACCTTGTTCAGCACATACAACTTCATAGAATCCAACTAAAATACCAAGTTTAGCACATATAAGTGCATCAAAATAACATGACACACAAGACACATTATTTTGCCCATACAAATGCATATCAATTACCAAAATACATAATTAAGATTGTCCAACAAGACACATCCAATAGATCACTTCTTGGCCTTCCTTGTTAATTAGACCGAGTGCTTTTTTGTTGTTGATTAATGATAGAAGTCAGTTGTGCTCTAGTCGTCACCACCGGTCCACGAGATGGTGCGATATGGTACTTTAAATACATTGACAACAACATTAAAGAAAGAAAATCTAATGCATTGACAGCAACAAAAAAGAAACAACAACGAGAGAATACTTTAACACCAAAAACATTGAAAACAACATTAAAGAAAGAGAATCTAATACAAACATGCCAAAAGAGAGAAATAAATTGACTGCAACAGGCCAAAAGAAGCTTGACTGCCCCTACACCAAACACATTTTCTGTGGCATATTGTTTCAGCTACAACATGACAAAAAATGAGTACAAAATGTTGTCATTAGAGAACATTAGTAAAAAAATGATCCAATTCAATGTAACTAACTTTCATACACTATAGAATATCATATCGTCAGTTGAAACATGCCAATAATGAATGTGACTTATTTAATGTGTAAATATTACAAGTGTATATATACACACTTAGTACACAGTAGACTAATATTTTAAACAGTAAGGATTACTAGTGTATATATATACTTAGTAAAGCAACAAACACCAAAACAGTAAGGATTACAAATGCTTTTGTAAACTTAAGTCTATCTATACAGTAATAATAGGATCTTCGGTCATGCTTTTAGTTAAGTAAACATACTGGTAAACATCATGATTGAGATAACGATGATTGATCGCAGCAAACCGAGCTTGTGGAAATCGCCTTCTCTCGCTTAGCCTCTTTCTTCTCTATGTATTATTCTTAGGAGAAAATAGAGAACGTAATATTGTGATACCCTATGGATGATTAACGGGTCACTTAAATAGGCAGAGAGAGAGGCCAAAATCCTCTAAAGATATATTTTAACCTATCATCAAAGTTATTGAATAATAAATATATCTTCAGTTTAATAGAAGATTTTATCTTCTTTCTTTATCCTTATTTTATCAAATCAGCATATTCCATAAAATAAGCTTAATGTTATATGGGCCACATAATGAGATTTAATGAATATAGTACAGCTTTCACATAATTAAATTCAACAACCAATATCAAAATTGTGCTTGGCAATACAACAACGATTTCACATAATTAAATTCAACAACCAATATCAAAATTGTGCTTGGCAATATAACAACGAACAGCAAAACAGCAACCAACGAACATACCAGTGTTCATTGGATCGTACCTCAAACAAACATTGAACACCTCAATGGATCGACGGTTTCGTACCTAGAAGAAACCAGTGTTAGCACACCAATCGGATGAAACCAGCAACAAAGCACTAGGTTGATCTTGTAGCTGTAGAAACGCAAGCCCTATGTCAAAAAAAATTTACCCCGAACCTACCTGTGGTCTTCTACCTCTAAGAGGTAGAAGAGCATAGGTCGTTTGTGGGTTAATTTAGAAAAACAAAGTAAAAAACTCGGCACCAACAGGTTTAGGTCCAATGGTGCTACCCAAGTTGACTCAGGCGATTACCCTAAGATTGAGGCTGAAGACGAGCTTCAGATTGGAGGAGGATGGAAAAAGAAGAAGGAGAAGATAGAGTAGCAAGAAGGAAGAAGAAATGATATTGATATGTAAGGTGAGATGATAGTACCTGCAATTCCTTCTTCAATGCCATTTTCCATGTAGAAGGAACCGTAGAAGAAGACCGATGGATCTGCTACTACAGTCATCTTTATTCCTGCATCTATGGAAGAGGACGAAGGTGGGAGGCCACATCCCCAATTCTAAAGAATCATATCTCCGACCCGATTTTGCTCCAAATATGTGGAAGACGATCAAGGTGGCTCCGATTCCATGGAAGAGGACGAAGGTGTCACCAATTGCGACTCCATCGAGCAACCTCCGAAGATGAGAGAACACGGTTCCATGGAGAGGACAAAGATGCGTTAAAGATGGAAAGAGTGAACGGTGAACACGGAGACAGAACACAAACCAATTTAAATTCAAAGAGTTAGGTCAGGGTAAAAGAGGAAATTTAAAAAGTACTCTATAACATTATAAAATTGCCACAATTGAGAGGCATGAGCGCATTATATATGTTTTATTTTTTAATTTCCTTTTTTTTGTAAATTTTCTAAACCATCGATTTTTCCGATCTGACAGTTCAGATTTGTACTCACGTACTCACTATTGCTATTGTACTCACTAGAACATTCATCATCCTTAAACATTATAACATCAAATTACTTTTTTAAGAAAGTTTATCTAGAACTATTCAAATTGATATCAAAGTTCTCATCACTAATCGATTACTTACCAACAAAGAATTCTAATAGTGTGCCCCGTGCACAAGAAAATCTGCCACGTGTGTCTTAGACACTCAAATGATTTTCCTTTTTTTGCTCAACATTATATACTGGTAGATAAATCTCCCCACTTTTTTATTATAGGCCAACAAAGGGAATCCTCCTTTACCCGGAGGCAATCCCGCATTATCATGCTTGATAATGGTTACAAAGTTCAAAACAAAACTAAGGAGTAAAGGATGTGTAAGACGCATCCTTTCTCACAAAGTCCTGAGATAACTATCAGTTATGTTACATAAGTTATTGTGGATCGTGAAGACCTTAGTCTAACTAAAGATAAAATCTTTTGTGCGGAATATATGACTAAGAATAAATAAACACTTCAATTCCAAAACGTTGGTTGATTTGATTTCTTTTGAGACTTACAACTACTAGACGAACACACAGTTCTTAGTTTCTCTTAACTCTCCTAGCTATTTCCTAAGCTCAAAATCAAGATGAACTCTTTCTCTAGTTCGACAACCACAACTGTAGGTGAAAGAACTAAACTATTTGTACTATGGCATAATCACCGGGAACTAATTACCTAAAAGCAAGTGAATAATAATAAATAAAGTATTAAATCTAAACTAGTCGAATATAATGACAAACTAGCTTCAACTGTTAAGATCTCGAATCTGGTAAATCTCTTGGCGAATCAACTCTTTCCTTCTTTAGCTCTAGGAAGATTTCTTTCCATAAATACGCGCTAGGTCCCCTTGAGCATCTTCGGTCCCCTTGAGCACGTCCTCCTTGTGTAGCGTGTTACTTGTGCAGCTCGATCCTTCACTCTCATTGTTCGGTCCCCTTTAGTATCCTTCAGTTCCCTTTCTCCTAGTTAAGCGCCTTGAGTGCTAGTCTTCTCGCTAAACTCGCTCTTGTATCTTCTCTTAAGCTCGTTGCTTTCCACACTTAAGCTTCCTAAGTAACTCAAAGGCCTATCGATTTCCTGCGATATCTCACTCAATACACATATTAGTTCATAAGATAGTTTGTTATCATTAAAATTAAGGCATTATCAGTTATACGAACTAAGGGGTTAGTTCATATAACTAACAATTCCCCCTTTTTAATGATGAAAAACTTAGAATCCTGGCATAGGCATACTATAGAGCTGAGAAAAAAAGTAGCTTTCAATTCCCCCTTAATCAATGAACAAGTAATAAGCATAATCCTTTAACTTCATATCTTCTAGTTCCCCCTAAATTAAATAACTCATATGCCTGTAATATTCCCCCTTTTAACATCATGTAAAAAGGAATGCGCAATATTAATCAAGGGAAACTAAGTGTAGCACGTGTGTGCCTTATAGAGGAATGAGTAAGTGATAGGAAAGAAAATGCAATAAGTCTAGCCCTATCCTAGTACGCACTAGAGCAAGCAGATAAGTGAACCAAAAACTAGCAATTCATTGATAAAAGATAAGAGCACACAGAAAAGCAACCAAAAAGGAGAAAAAATGACAAGAATTATAGAGGAGCTATGGATTTCTAAGGGGCCCTAGGGGGAATTGAGACCACAACTACTCCCACTGATAGTCTTCCTTGTAGTCATCCTCGCAACCCTCTTTCAGAGGCCCAATCATGAGCGCCTTGATATGATAAAGGTGCCAGTCGAGCAAGCGCCTGAGCCCAGACAGATGTCGATTGCTCTGAAGAACAGCTTCCAAGGTACGAAGTTGAATTTCCTCTGAGCTCATATTCGGCGGCAGCAGGGGCTTGGGCTCTTTTGAGGGGATCTTGATTCGGCGAGGTCTGGGTTTGGATTTGGGAAGGCCGGAGGAGTCAGGATTTGGTTTGGGCTCGGGTTTAGGCTCAGATCTGGGAGTGGAGCCAAGGAGGAGCTTCTCAACCGGCGCATCCATATTGGCGTGTTTAAGTAGCCGGCGCAGCCCAGTCTCAGTGATGATACTCTCATAGGGCGTCTCCTTGATCGGCCTGTAAATCCTCAGCTCTAGCATGAGCTTCTTGACAATGTGGGGGTAGGAAAGTGTGTTGTTCTTATGCATCTTCACCGTCATCATATGAGAGAGGATGAGTCGCAGCGTGTCAATGAGACTCCCTTCGATGACTTCACGCAGGAACACGCGTCAGCGATGGTGAAGGTATTGCGCTTCTCTTGGTGAGGGATGATATTGCGCAGCATGATGTAATGGATGAGCTTTGTGCTGAAACTCAGCATGTGCGTCTTGATCTCCCTTGGACGTAGCTTCCCCACTAACAGATCCTGCGTCTCGCCCTTTCCAGAGGGCCAGTTCTTCTTTGGTAGAGACGCGTACCCTTGCCCGTTGGAAGATTGAGCACCTTCGTCATAAGCTTGATGTTCAGCGTCTTGGGCTCGTCCCCCCATGGAATGTGGGACGGAGTGTAGAGCTGGCCTGGGCTAGGGGTCCTGACGGAGAGGGCGTTGTAGAACTTTCTCACCTCGTCATAGTCGAATGCGAATAGCTCCACCTCAAGCTCTGACCAGCTAGTGCGCTCGAGGGAGGCGACGGCGGCTGCGACATCGAACTCTGCAGGGTTGAGGGTGGACCAGAAGCCTTGGCCTATGATTAGAGGCTCGATGACGACTCGAGTCAAGAAATTTCTGTGAGCAGGTGGGAGACTGAGGGACTCGTCGCTTTCAGGCAAGGCGATTGTCTTTTGGCGTTTTTGTGTGGTGGAGGAGGGTGTGATGGCTAAGGCTCGTTTAAGGGAGGTTTGAGGCGGTGGAGAGGGAGGAGTAGTGAGAGCGAGGGAAGTGGATGTGATGTCAGGCTGGTGATGAGTGGATTCATCATGTCTGGAGGCGGAGGGGGTGTGCTCGGTGGAGTCAGTGGATGATGCTTTGACGTCAGTGGAGGAGACAGGATGAATGACGGGGGTTGTTTGGTCTTCCTCCATGGGTGTTGGAGAGGTGGAGTGAGCGGTAGGTGAGGGCTGAGGACTGGGCACCTTCTCTGATATGGGAGAAAGGGCTTTGGTGGTGTTGAGTCAGGTAGGGCTGGAGTCGCGGAGGTAGATGGAGCAATAGGGGCGGCGACTTTGGAGCTCTCCATGAACTCCTAGAATTTGAGGAATGCAGCCCATTTCTCGGCGTCAATGTTCATTGGGTTGGCCATTTTTTGTGTTTGAGAGAGTGGAATTTGTGAAGTAGAGAAGGGGAGAGTGGTGAAGAGTTGCAGGGTTTGAGCTTTGAGTGCTTGTGAGAGAGAGAGAGGGTTTAAGAAGAGTGAATAGTTGCAGAGGTGGTGAAGGGGGGCTGAATCTGTTTGAAGGGGCTATTTATGGAGAATGTCGAATGGTCGAATCACAATGGCCTTATTTTAGATCCGCCTCGTATATCGCAGATGCAAGTGACCTTTGGTAGGTTGGCCAGTAATGAGTGCCTAGAAGATAGTCGATTGTTGAGATGCTCGGTCCCTAAAATTCTAGTGGTCCCTATACTCAGCACCTGAAGTTATCTGTGCTTCACTCTAATCTGATTTACTCGGTCCCCAAGGACATGTAGTTCAAAAACTGCGCTTGTGATCTTTTCTACTTACTCGGTCCCCATACTAGGACGCGTTGTGTCTCAGTTCCCATTCTCAGTAGGATAATTCAACTCGCTTAAGCACATAATAAACTCACACACATAAAGGGACATAAAATCTCTTTTAAAAAAAAAAAGTGCTAAGCATATATGGGCAGGCTTTTTGACATCTCAATGAATATTCCCAGTTGTGGCTTATATGGTCATAGGGAACGTAACATGTGAGATTAAGGCTAAGGGACTTGCCTATAAGCACGAATCATATATGGGGGCTTGATTATGAGGTTAAGAAGCGATCATCGTGCATATATATATAAGGGCTTGAAAATGAATAGCATGCAAATGGATCAAGTTTTAGCAAGCAATAGTGCAATCCTAGAGAGGGCCTAACTAAGCATTTATCATTTAGTGTCACACAGAGCATGCGAAGGACGAATACCCCTAAGAGTATAGGTTAGGTTCGCGCACGTATTAGATCTAATTTCCCAAGATTAAAAGGAGCACTGAATTTACACAAGATCAAGGGAGAAGGCTTATGTGCAAGGAGATGCTTAATGAAAGGGGATCAAGACCAAGTGAAGTCTTAGTTTGATGAACGCTTCCTTGTTCAATGCCTTGGTGAAAATGTCTGCTATTTGATCCTCAGTGCTACAATGGGTGAGCTCGATGTGCTTCTTCTCCACATTATCTCGAAGGAAATGATGACGCACGTCAATGTGCTTGGTTCGAGAGTGGTGCACAAGATTCTTTGAGATGTTGATCGCGCTTGTGTTTTCACACCTTATTTCAATCGAGCCCATCGAGATTACGAAGTCAATGAGTTGTTGCTTGATCCATAGGAGTTGAGCACAACAAGAAGCGACTGTTATGTATTCAGCCTCGGTGATGGACACAGCTACTGAGTTCTGTTTGCGAGAGCCCCATGAGACGAGACAAGGGCCTAGAAATTGTGCCATACCTGAGGTGCTCTTTCGATCAACGATATTGCCTGCATTGTCAGCATCTGTGTATCCAACAAAGGTAAAATTGCAGTTTTTAGGTACCATAAACAAAGATTATCAGTCCCTTTTAGGTAACGAAGGATACGCTTGATGATGGCGACGTGTGACTCCCTTGGATCAGATTGGAAACGTGCACACAAGCTCACTGCAAAAACAATATCGGGCCTAGAGGCAGTTAAGTACATTAAATATCCTACCATACCTCTATAGAGTGTTTCATTTGCCTTGGGGCCGTTAAGGTCTGCGTCTAGCTTAGTGCCTGTAGACACTAGAGTGTGAAGGGGCTTGCTATTGTCCATCCTAAACTTCTTTATGATCTCCCTTAGATACTTTTGTTGATGAATTTGAATGCCTTCAGCCTTTTGCACCACTTGCAGTCCAAGGAAGAAGTTGAGTTCCCCTATCATGCTCATGTTGAACTTGCTACTCATCATGTCTTTGAATTTCTCTACAAGCGACATGTTATTTGAACAAAAAATAATATCATCAACATATACCTGAACCACTAGGATTTCGCCTTTATGTTCCTGGATGAAGAGAGTCTTGTCGATTGTTCCCCTCTTGTAGTTGTTGGCGAGGAGGTACTCAGAGAGGCACTCATACCATGCTCTTGGTGCTTGCTTTAACCCATAGAGGGCCTTGTCCAGGAAATAAACGTGCTCTGGGTGATTCGAGTCTTCAAAGCACGGGGGATGCTTCACGTACACTTCTTCATTGAGCACACCATTGAGAAAAGCCGTCTTCACATCCATTTGAAAGAGCTTGAAGCCCTTGTGCGAAGCGAAGGCGATAAGAAGTCGAATGGCCTGTAATCTGGCAACTGGTGCGTAAGTCTCGTCATAATCAATCCCTTCTTGTTGATTGTACCCATGTGCTACTAAGCGTGCTTTGTTTCTGACCACAACTCCTGAATCATCGAGCTTGTTGCGAAAGACCCAACGAGTGCCTATGATGGTGCGATTGGAGGGCTTAGGAACAAGGGGCCGGACTTTGTTTTGCTCGAACTCATGAAGCTCTTCTTGCATAGCAGCCACCCAATCCGGATCGAGGATGGCTTCTTTGATGTTCTTAGGCTCAGTGAGAGAAACGAAGGCGTTGAAGGCACAAAGGCTGGTTTCCCCAGTTGTTTCATCAAGTGCTTCAGCGATTGTCTCTACAGGTGCTAGTCGAGCTACACGAGAGCGAGTGTGAATCCCAGAATGGACTGGGGTGAGCATGTTCATTGGAGGATGAGCACCTTGTTGTTGAAAAGATCTAGTGGGAGGCTCTGTGTTCTGATCAACATTTGAGGTAGAAGGCCCTTCGTTATCGTTGTCCGAATAAGGGCCTGAGGGAACTGAGACTGTATAAGGAGTGGCGAGTGGGTTTAAGGCTTTATGAGGAGGTGCTTGATCAATATCTGAAGGGGCTTCTAAGGGGGCGACTTCTGGGAATGGATCGGAAGTATTTGTCGAGGCAGCAAGGAAAGTGCTTTCATCAAACACTATGTGTATGCTCTCCTCGAACTTTCTTGTTCTTTGGTTGAAGACCTTGTACGCTTTGCTTGCTGGGACATAGCCAAGAAAGATGGCTTCATCACTTTGTGCATCAAACTTGCCTAAAATTATCTTTCCCATTATTCAGCACGTAGCATGTTGCACCCAAATACCCTGAAGTAAGATATGCTTAGAGGATATCCCTTGATCATTCTTGTAGGGAGTCTTGCCTAGTGAGGAGCGTAGAAGAGCTCTGTTGGTGATGTAGCATGCAGTGTTCACCGCTCATCCCATAGAGAGGGAGTGACACCACTTTGAAGTAGCATGGGTGCGCCCCATCTCTACTAGCGTTCGATTCTTTCTTTCAACTACTCCATTCTGTTGTGGTGTCATAGGAGCTGAGAAGTTGTGAGCAATTCCTCTTTCAATGTAGTATCTCATCATCTCTCCATTCTCGAATTCAGCTCCATGATCAGATCTTATAGAGCGCACCTTCAGAGATAGAGAATTCTTGAGTAGGGCGAATAGCTCTATGAAGCGCGAGGAGGCTTGATCCTTGGAGTGCATGAATAAGGTCCACGTGAATCTGGAGTAGTCATCAACGATCACAAATATATAGGCATGCTCCACCAGGACTTTGAACGCGCATTGAGCCACAAAGGTCCATATGAAGAAGCTCAAGGGGCTTCTTTGTTGTGACGTTTCTGCTTGGCTTTGAATGAGGTTTGGACTTGTATGCCCTTAACACAATTAGCACAGTGTGTCAAGTTGATATCTTGATAATAGGTAGAACCACGAACTAGCTCCTTTTCACGCAGCTTATGTAGAAGATGAAGATTTACTTGCCCTAGTCGTTGATGCCATAATTCTGTTTGATCTTCAATAGTACCGAGACAAAGGTGACCTTTTGGGATGAAGCTAGAGTCGAATATATAAGTGTTGTTGATTCGTTTCCCCCTTAGGATGATCTCCCCAATAGCATTTCTCACAAGGCACTTCGAGGTAGTGAAGGTCACTCCGTTTGGTCCCTCATCACAGAGTTGAGCTACGCTTAAGAGGTTGTAGCGAAGGCTATCCACAAAGTACACCATCTGGATCTCTATCTTATCATTTATATGTACCTTTCCGTGTCCAGTGATTTCTCTAGATCTCTTGTCGCCAAATGATACACTTCCACCATCGTATACTTGAAAATATCTTAGTCTCTCCTTGTCTCCAGTCACGTGACATGAGCAGCCACTGTCTATGTACCATTTGCTCTCGCTGCTCAAGTTTTCCTCAGAGGTGAGTGCCTCTGCATTGGCCATGAGACATTTGCGTTGGAATCCTTCGTGATGGTCAGCTTCATCATCTTCTTCTCCCCAAGCTGAGAAAAGTTCCTTCTTCTCAGTGGCCTCTACCTTTGGGTTAGTGCACGTCTTGGCGAGATGGCCCTTCTCTTGGAAGTTATAGCAGGTATACTTCTTGAGGTCGTGGCTTGGCTGATGATGATGCTTCGCCTGGTCCAGCTCTCTTCTTGAACCATTTCTTAACCATCTTAGTCATGAGGGCGACTTCTGTATCATCGTCCTCATCTTCTTCACCGTCATTGATGTCCATCTTCTCAAGCACCTTTGTGAGCTTCAGCGCTGTTCCAATGGCTTCTTTCACCTTTAACCCCTTAGTTAGTCAGCGTTCTCTTGGTCAAAGAACTTGCCAAATATGTCTACAACTGAAAGTTTCTTGTAATCTGGCGACATGAGTGCGATTCTTCGAGTGAGCTCGAATTTATCGCTCATAGAGTAGATGACAGCCAGTGTCTGCTAAGAGGCTAGAATGCTTACACCAGAGGCCGTTAGCTTGTTGACCAGAATGGTGAAGCGCGATTGGCAGGCTGACGCGCTTTCCCCAGGGAGTTGTTGGAAGGATTGAAACTCCCTTTGAAGCGTAAAAATTTATGGTGTCCTTCTGATCTTCACTTCCTCTATATATGGAGATGATGGATTCCCACATGTCTTTGGCAGTTGGAATGCCAATGACCTTGTCAATGTCCGTGCGAGAGAGCCCACACAGAATCAATTGTTGGCTTTTGAATTCTTCTCCATCTTGGCGTAGTGCTCTGGTTGCCAATCCTTTCTATCCTTCAGTTCTGGAAGGACTTCGTCTCCAAGTTCTATGATTTTCCAGCATTGGTAGTCTTGGGTTTGGATGAACGTCGTGTGAACTCCCATCCACCAGTCAAGTTCTCCTTCTCAAACCTGGTGAGGTTTGTTGAGGGACATGCCGAGGTTGAACTCTGAGTTCTTCATTGCCGTATCGGAATTGGATTTTTCTCTGATACCAATCGTGGATCGTGAAGACCTTAGTCTAACTAAAGATAAATATTGTTGTGCGGAATATAAGACTAAGAACAAATAAACACTTCAATTCCAAAACGTTGGTTGATTTGATTTCTTTTGAGACTTACAACTACTAGGCAAACACACAGTTCTTAGTTTCTCTCAACTCTCCTACCTATTGCATAAGCTCTAATCAAGATGAACTATTTCTCTCTAGTTCGACAACCACAACTTTAGGTAAAGAACTAAACTATTTATACTATGGCATAATCACCGGGAAATAATTACCTAAAAGCAAGTGAATAATAATTAATAAAGTATTAAATCTAAACTAGCCGAATATAATGACAAACTAGCTTCAACTGTTAAGATCTTGAATCTGGTAAATCTCTTGGCGAATCAACTCTTTCCTTCTTTAGCTCTCTTTCCTTCTTTAGCTCTAGGAAGATTTCTTTCCATAAATACGCTCTCGGTCCCTTGAGCGTCTTCGGTCCCCTTGAGCGCGTCCTCCTTGTGCAACGTGTTACTTTTGCATCTCGATCCTTCACTCTCATTGTTCGGTCCCCTTCAGTATCCTTCGGTTCCCTTTCTCCTAGTTAAGCGCCTTGAGAGCTAGTCTTCTCGCTGAACTCGCTCTTGTATCTTCTCTTAAGCTCGTTGCTTTCCACACTTAAGCTTCCTAAGTAACTCAAAGGCCTATCGATTTCCTGCGATATCACACTCAATACACATATTAGTTCATAAGGTAGTTTGTTATCATTAAAATTAAGGCATTATCAGTTACACGAACTAAGGGGCTAGTTTCATATAACTAACAGTTACATATGTACAAAATGTAATATATATCTAGGTATTGAGCTTCCTTGGATGCAAGCATATCGGATGCCTTATTATTCTCCCTATAGCAATGAAGAAATTTGATGTCTTCGAAGTGGCGACTTTCCTACTCATGTCCTTGATTATAGTCTGAATGCTCCATGGTACCTACCAAATTTTTCTTATCGCGTTTATAACTGATAGATTGTCTCCTTCTATAATAATTTTCCTTAAGTTAATCTGTTTAGCCATATTAAAGCTTCCAGAGCTGCAAGTGCTTCTTCTTGAATAGGATAAGAGGCATGAATTGCTTTGCGATTAATGTTAATAATGTTTCAAGTGCTGCTTCTAATGATGCTACCAGCATGAGAATCCTCATTAGTTGAAAACGAACCATCAAAGTTTATTTTGTACCAATTTTTCAGGTGGTTTCTTCTTGATAGGAGCTTATTATATGGTGTAACTAGCGACTATTAGCTTAGGATTAGTGGTGTTTAGGTGCTTATTGAGTGGTATTCCCGGGATCTGGTATGATTGTTCACTTATAGATTTACGGGATGCTCTTAAGCGTTATTTTGTGGTATTTATTATGGAGATCCTATTTGTACTCACCTCTAGTGCATTTGGGACGGACCTAGAGAGAAGACGACCACACCTACACCCATGGAGGAGCTGAGAGGCGAAGCCGAGCTGCCTCGGAAGCCTTACAGAAGACCGAGGACTAGTCGAGAGAAGGTTTCAAGACGAAGAAGAGCTACAAAGAAGATGTCTCGACCGAGACTCTGATGTCTCGATCGAGATTTGCCCTCGACATAGATGTCTCGATCGAGATTTTCCCTCGACATAGATGTTTCGACCGAGAACTATAATGTCTCAATCGAGACTTTGCCTCGACATAAAAGAAGCGATCGTGACTTGGAGGTAGTGATCGAGTCTAGAGCCGTTTCTGAGTGACTAGGAAAAAGTCTCGGTCAAGACTACAATGTCTCGATCGTGACTCGGTAACGGACCCGGCCCAATTGCAGATCCAAGCCCGGAAATCTATTTGTTTTTCAGATTTTATCTATTTAATTTCAGTCATTTAGGGTAGAAACTATATAAGCACTTAGAATTTAGGTTTAGAAGAACTTTTGCCACTTTTCACAATAAAGTTCTTAGAAATTCAGCAGCCAGGAAGAAAGCTCCCACCTTTATCCATCTTCTACCTTCATCCTTGGTTAGTAATCCATTATTCATCTATTGCTTCTTCATGGCTATGTCTGGCTAAGTCTTTACGAGTTCACTCTTAAGTTAAGGCCGTTATTCTAGGAATTGTTTGTGAGAATTCTATTGGTTAATGTTCTAATAATAATTCTAGCATTTGTTTTATTTTCTCTTGTGATTATTGTCATTGATTGATATTGATTTTATCTAGGTTTGAAACTAGTTTGATTATTATTCATTCATACTGCTAGGCTTGATAATTCGATTTGAAAAGTATTGTCTTTTTAGGTAGCAATCAGAATTAGCATAGACTATTTACGAGTGCGTCTTTTGTAGAGATTATAAACCTGTGTCGAGTATCGGTGATTTGCCAATGGTATTGCATAGGCCTACATATCTTTTATCTTTATGCTGTTGAGTAGTTGAACCTTAGGATTTCTTTGGTTATTGCATACAACAAGGGTTTCTAGGACTATTTGGACTAGTTGCTATTTACGAACAAAGAGTAGGACATCTAGATTATTTATTTAAAAGAGCATAACTTTATTAGAATTCGATGATCAACTTTCCATGAGAATAATGTGTTGAGACTGAAAGAGTGAGCTTTTCATTGTTATAAGTTTTCCAAAATCCAACATTCGTTTTATTATTGCTTTCATTAGTTTTAAACCAAAAACCCCCCCTATTACTATTGATAACACAAATTGAATTAGACTATCGTTGTGGCTCCCTTGGGACTCGACTCCGACTTACCGCTTCACTAGTGGATAGTTAGTTGGATTATTTTTTATAGGGCCAACGACTGTAAAAAAGCCCTTGTCAAATTTTGGCGCCGTTGCCGGGGAGCCAACTGTCATAGTTGCTTCTATTTGTGTTATCTTGGTGTGCACCTATCTTATGGTCCACACTCGAGCCACTAATTCCGATTTACTTGATTTTATTCCAGAGATAGAGAGACGCACCTGCGGAACCTTTGACAATCCCTGAAGAATCTGGTAATCGAATCAATGGCAGCCAGAACATTGCGAGAGATGACAGACCCTGATCTACGCAACAACACCTTGGCGTGATGCTGCCTGCCCTGAATGCTGGCGTCACGTTCGAATTGAAGACCGGCTTCATCAATTTGTTGTCGAAGTTCCATGGGCCTAGTTGGGGAGGACCCGATTATGCATCTCAGTGAATTCCACAACATCTGCAGCTGCAGTAAGCCGAGCAACGTCACGGATGAGCAAATAAAGATGAGAGCTTTTGGTCTCACACTGAAAGACAGCGCGTGTCAGTGGTACTACTTGCTACCCACCGGAAGCATCGACACCTGGGAGAAGCTTCACAAAGCTTTCTTGAGTAAGTACTTTCCGTCCAAGAAGGCGGTTGCGCTAAAAAGGGCGATAGCTATGGTGGAGCAGCAAGACGATGAGACACTGTATGATTATGTGGAGAGGTTCGCGAGACTGTGTGCGAGCTGCCCATTTCACGGGTTTGAGGAGAAGGGTCTAGTGACCCACCTCTATAATGGGTTGCTAGACAATGAGAGGAGACTGGTAGATGTTGTGTGCAACGGGAGCGTGCTGAATTTGACTCCCGCCGAAATGAGAGCACGATTGAACGAGATCGCGGACGGTACGAGGAGCTTCGGGAGGACGTATGCAAGAAAGGGAGCCAATGTTGTGAGCTCTGGAGAGCCTGGATGGAAGAGCGAGATAGCAGAGCTCAAGAGTATGATAAAGAATCTCACCGTCGGTAATGCGAAGCCTGTGAGAGTTTGTGGTATTTGTGCGGACGAGACTCATCCTACCGACATGTGCCCGCAGCTCCAGGACCAGACTATCGTTGAAGTGCACGTTGTAGGAGGATTCAGACCTCCCCGACCTCGCTTTGAAAACAACAACAACAATTACAACCAGCGAGAGGGCAACTATAATCCGAGAGGGAACAATCATCCCGGATTTATATGGGGAGATTCATCTGGGGCGTAGAACAGGCTGTACCAATACAATAATAAGTACCGTGCGCCGTACCAACCGAAGGCCGATGAACCATCGCTGAGGGAGATGATCGAATCCTTGTCCAAGCACTTCACAGCCCACGTGCAAACGACGGAGTCAAGCATAAGGAGCTTAGAGAAGCAGGCTGCTCAAATAGCGGAGGTGGTCAACAACCTTCAACAACAAGGCTCGGGAAAGCTACCATCTCAGGCCGTGGCCGCACCGCGAGAGAATGTAAGTGTACTCTCGACTGTAGGAGAGGAAAAGGGCCCTGAAAAAGACGAGGAGGAAGAAACTGCGGAGATGTCTCGATCGAGATATGAAAGTCTCGACCGAGACTTTGGCCCCGAGAAGAAGTCACGATCGCGGCAAGTGACTCTCGACCGCGACATTGGCCCCGAGGATAAATCTCGATCGTGACTCCAAAGTCTCGATCGAGATGGCGGTGATCCAGACTTCGAAAAATTTTCCAAAAAAAGTCTCGACCGCGACACTGACTCTCGACCGCGACTTCTGGAAGATGAGGTTCGGGATGAGACGAGATTCTCAAAAGGTTCGGGGAAATACCAGGGGAATAATTATCTACTCCAACTCGTCAAGAAGGTGCCTTGTTTTGCTACGCGATTGAAAGAGATGTGCACTACGAAAGCCAATGAGAAGCTGCAAGGGAGGCAGCAGGTACAGGTGAGCGGAGGGGTCTCTGCAGCCATCCAGCCAAAGATGGCTACTAAGCGCGCAGACCCAGGTATGGTGAAAGTTAGAAACGCGTTCGTTAATCCACTATTGTTCTTCGTCTCCAAGGTTCATTAAGTCTTGGATGCGCTTTACAAGTATCAAATTGCGCTTCAACACTTGTAGATGCGCTTGACGAGTTTAGAACACTTAGTAATTGATTTACTAAGCTTCTTAAGCACGGAAAAGGCCAGAAAACAATGAGAGCGCGCTTTAAGCGTTAAAGCGCACTGTATTTGCACGCACAAAGTTTCTCAAAGGTGAGAATCCTAAGTCACTAGTTGACTCGGGATAAAACTCACCACTACACTTGTATTAATAGAAGAACGATTACAACTCTAGCTTCAATCCATTTGAAGCTCACTCGTAACACTCTTCTACACTACTGAGTTCGGCTCTAAGAACAAGTGGCACCTCAACTCTCTCTGATTACAAATGAGTATATCACCTAAGCTCTCTATAGCTTCTCTATAATTCTCTCACTTTGTAACCCTTAGAGTGAATGCAACAATCCTCTATTTATACACAAACCTTAAGCTATACCTCTAACTTAATTTCGTGTAACAAACTTAGACTTAGCATATTGCTACCTCATCAATCCGTGCACCTTGATCATTTCACCAGAATTAATCAACGGCTTGTATTGATTTGGTTTTGTTCTTCCACTTGTTGATGCACGCCACCTCAACAATCCGTGGGCACTGCGCTAACCAACTCCCTCCACGCTGGCGATCCCTGGAGTTGCGTTCCAAAGAATAACAAGTTCTTCTCGCACCTCTTGTGCACACAACTTGCATTCTCCCGCTCACCAGCCTTCACTTGCGTTTTGGTAGTTTTCTTCTGTGCCAGTTTTCACCCTAAGCTATGGTGGAACCTCGTGACCAATACTTCTTCCGCTTCATTCAAGCGCATCTTCTATGCCTTAGAAGCTCGCTTATACTCACTTCTGAACTTGAATGGGATTATTAAACACCGTTTGCGAAACTTACTTTCTCCGCTTGGTGTTAAGCGCAATGAGACCAGTTGAAGTGCATCTCTAAGTGACTTAAGTGACTTAACCTGGAAAGCTTAAAAACACTAAGAGATTAAACATATTAGTTTGTTATCATCAAAACAAAGAGAAATAGATTAAGCTTTAACAAGACTATTAAAGCTCAACTAACAATTTCCCCCTTTTTGATGATGACAAACTGTGAATAGGTAAGCTCATGAATACTTTCATTAATGATTAAGATGGAGACAAGAACAACAATTTAATCAAGTATTCAGATTCAGAATTAGATCAAAGTACCTTACCAAGTACTTAATCAACACAGTTTTCAAATTCCCCCTGAATTCAAGCACGATCTCACACTTCCCCCTTAATCAAAGAAGGATGTACCTGTTTCTTCTCCCTTTTGACATCATCAAAAAAATCAAAGCATAGTCATATGGTAAGAAAGATAGGAGAGTGCGCTTGCTAGCTAAGAAGTCAAACAAAGAAAGATAGTGAACACTAAGCAACTTAAGTAGAGAAAAGTCAAGTCAGTAAAGCTCTCAGAGATATAAAAATCAAAAGCATACTTCATTGATCATTCAGTAACTGCCACAAAAGAGGTAGGATATCCTAACGAGCTAGTTCATAACAACTTAAACAGAGCAGAGAGAGAATAAAAAGTCAGCAAAAGCGCTTTAAAAGTGCAACCATCACAACACTCTAACAAACTACCGCCTTTCCTTAGAGTCAAACTTCTCCTGAACCATAGTGACCATCTTCGACACCTGCTCGACCAGTACACTTAGCAATTTCTCGACCCGCTCTTGATGCGCTTCAAGTGATGCGAGGACACTTGAAAAGATCTATAGTAGATGAAGGACGAGCGCGAGGACTGAGGTCGGAGCGCGAGGAAGAGGGGTGTGTACCTTCAGTTTTGGGGAGGAGGATAGCAACAATAGAATATGTAGTGAGGAAAGTAGAGCCATCATAATCTGGGAGCGAGCTGTCATAGAGGCCATCAGCTTTGAGCATCTTGCATATCAGGTGAGGGAACGGTAGAGGCCCTGAAGTGGAAGCGCGACAAAGCACGAGATGACTCATCATGATTTTGGCCGTATTCACTACCTTGTTCGAGATAACTGTAGCCATGATACAACAGTCTGCAATCGTGACCTTCTCTCTGTCGTAGTCCCGGGGAGTTTTGTTTGTAATGATAAAATGGTGAAGTAACCTTCGACTCGGCTTGAGCAGATCAATGGTGAGAGAGCCTTTGGGAACACTTGGACCAAACACAACTTTCTTGAGCTGCGAAGCACCTGCGGGCCAGTTCTTTTTGTAGAGCCTTCCGAACCCATTCGTTGCCCGGTAATCCAATAGATTTTGCAAGATCTTTCACTAAGAAGGACTCCTTTGAATTTCCACGCCACGAAAACCAGACTTGACTATACTCAGGGTTGGGGGACTGGTACTCCATCGTTGCATGAAATTAATAGACTATGGAGTCGTTACACCTAGCTGGCTCTGTCTCCATCTTGTCCCACCCTTGGAAGCTTAACCAAGTTGAGAAGCGCGACACGTGCGACGATTCTTGTAACCCAGAGAGGAGATCAGAAGTTACGATTTCAGGAAATAGAAACGATCTCTTAGCGATACCTGTGGGTATGGGAGGAAAGTCGTTGGCACCGATTAATTTGGTGCACTTTAAGCGAGTGTAAGCACCTTGTGCTTTATGTTCTGGATCACGTGGTGGCGACTCATGCTCGGAGTCATCGGATGACTCAATTTCTTCTGTTGGAAGAGGAGGAGGAAGAAGAACTGCCTTGCGCTTCTTACCCTTGCGACGAAGCGCATCACTCTAGCGATCAGGGCGCTGAGTGGTAAGTGGTAGAGGGGAATCCACGCCTGGTCGAGGCTGAATGTGGAAGTCCTCGTCTTCCTCAGAGTCAGAAGGAATAATAGCAAGAAGCTCTTTAGGAGAGGCAAAAGTCTAAGTACCTGGCCTTGGCTGAGTAACTGAGCGTGAAGGAGTTTCAATACCGAGAACTCCCTTACTCCTCGCTGGAGTGGAGTGAGAGGTTTCTGCAGCAGCGCGACCAAGATCCTTCGCAGGGTCATATCCAGCGAGCTCTAGGTCGTCCATAGTCAGGTCAAAGTCCACCTTAGGGTCGTGGGAAAAGAGGGGTTCTTTTGTGGGGCTCTTAGGCTTTTGTGTGGTTGTGTCAAGCTCGGTGGTGACAGTTAGATCTTCAGGCTGTTTTGTGGGGGATTCAGTCTGTTTTGTGGGGGAGGGTTCATCGTGTGAAGCGTGAGTAGAGGAGGATGGACCGGATGTAGAGGATTTGGATTTGAGAAGCAACTCAACTTGGGCACGGGTAGCGGGGTCAAGCTCAGCAAGGTTAACGTTTTCCATTGTTGAACTTGGGTGAAGGTGATGAAGGAGATTGAATGGAGTTTAAGAGAGAGATAGAGGAAGGAGATAGGAAATAAGGTAAAAAGCGGATAAGCGAATACCTGGTATTTATAAGCACACATTCTCCACTCTCAACCGTTCGAATATCCAATCAAAAGAAGCGCTAGAAAGTAGTCGTTCCAATAGAAACCCTGAAGTGACGCGCTAGGCACCCAACGGTCAGAAAAAGAGCCGTTTGAGTCAGAAATAGTTGTTACATCAAAAGCGGAAAATGGGCGGTGACAGCTAGCCGTTGTTTCAAAAGTAAGGAAACCCAAGTCCGAAGGTAATCCAACCAGACGCGCTTCAATGCGCAATAAACCTCAACACACAAGTGCGCTACAAGACGAAGCGCAACCAAACTCTCTACTAACTGAATATTCTGAAGAAGCTCAAAAACTGACTGAGGTAAGTAGATGTAATAGTGTGATGTCCAGTCCAATTTTCAAACCACAATGCAAAGAATATCATGAACAGGAAGATGCACATTTAATATAGGGGACATTAGAGCATTCAATCACTCAAGTTGATGTGACGTATGTGCATATACATGTAATATGGTAATTGGGTTTTATGTCACCAAATGAATACTTCTCTAATGTAGAGCTCAATAAAGGACGAGAGAAGCGTTACATCTATTTAGCCTAGGGACACTTATACAATGGATCATTTCTTAGGCATGTAATAGGGGTAGAAGACGATCACCATTGTCAAGTTTTTGGCAAAGAAGAGCATGCATTGACTAAGATTATATCAAATCAAGCTAAACAAGTGAGACAACATCAATACTAATTCATTTTAATGAACAACCATAAAGTATGAAAGACTCAAAGCTATCAAGCGCAAGCTACCATAGTTCGTACCTTGATACTAAGCTCGCTAATTCTAGTCAAATAGAGAAATACTTACAGTTCCATTGTCTCAAAGCTAATGGAGTCGCATAAGGCCAAGCTGAGCCCGAAGGTTTAAGAATACCTGTCGATTAAGCACCTTAGTAAAATATCTACTAATTGCCCTTCTGAACATACGTGAATAAGCTCGATGTTCTTGCGCTCCACATGATCACGAAGAAAGAGGTGTCGTACATTGATGTTCTTCGTTCTTGTATGATGTACTGGGTTATGTGGACACATATAATGCGCTGAAATAATCAAGTAATGCGCTTGTATCCTCTAGCATTGATCTTTACTTGTTCTTTCATCACCGAGGAAGACACTATCTCCCTCCTTAGCTTGAAATGAGATTAGCATTTGTGGATCGTCCGTCATGACAAAACAACCTCTTTCAGTGCATTCTCTACTCTTCATTCCAATCTGCAAATACAAAGATCAAGCTTTGATTTCCCACTGAAGCTTGCGCTTCGTGGGAACGTTACTCATAGCTATTATTGCGTTAGTCTTTCGGACTGGCTCGTAATAACTTGGATCATTCAGATCAAGCACCATATGAGGTCGTGCTTTACGAAGCGCACCTCCTTGTGCTGAAGCGCAATCGTTCTCGACAGATGAATGTCGACGACGTATGCGCTTGCCCTCAGATTTAGCCATTGGCTTATAGGGCTGATTCTTAAGGGCTTTCAAGTCCTTGCACTCGCGCGTGTCATGTCCATTGTGACCACAAAAGGTACAATAATGGTTACCTCTCACGTAACCATACTTGCCTTTTCCTGGTCTAAATGGTTCTTTCTTCTATAAGACTGGAGGCTGAGTTGGGGTTCGCGCTTGTTTCACATATAAGTGATGCACTTTCTCCCCATGAAACCATTCTTTGGTTTCGGATGGTTGTTCCTCAAGAACTTTGATCCTGCTTTTCAAGTGAGAGTTCTCACTCTTGTAAGCATTCAAGTCTTGCTCAAGTGATTTGAATTTAGCAGAGAAATCACTTGATTGAGGAGGACTGGAGTTAGAGGAAGACTCCTGGGAGTCATAGCCCAATCCAGGTCTAGCTTTCACAAAGGTTGTTCGAGGGACAGACTTTGCTTCTACTAGCTTAGTAAGAATGTCAAGCTTTCATATGATCTGATCGAGCTTTACATCCTTAGTTGAGTCAGAGTTTCTTTCTAACTCATTTCCATGCCAAAGATCACAAGATTTAGTCAGGAGAGTGGGCTTGTCATCTAAGCATTTGGAAAGCTCAACTACTTCTTCCTTAGAACAATTAAGCTCATCCAGAAGTCCCCTAGCTTCATCAGCTAGTGACTTATGCTCAACCATCAGTTCTTTTAAAAGATTTATAAGATTGAGCTTGGGTAAGATTTCATAGTTAAGATCAGTTACCTCTATCTCAGATCCAGAGTCTGAGTCTGATCTATCACCAGCCATCAAGAAGACATCAGCTTGTGCTCCATCATCAGAATCTCCATCTGATTCTCCCAAAGTGTAACAAATGCTTGTTTAGGAGTTTGCTTGTCGGAGCTTGAGCTTGGATTCACCTTTGGATGAGGACACACTTTAGCGAGGTGTCCCTTCTCGTTTCAGTTGAAGCAAGTGAAATCCCTGACATCGCGCTGCTTGGATGCTAGATCGCGCTTGAGGCCACCTTGTCTCTTGAAGAATTTCTTCACAAGCTTTGTCATCATGGCGACATCTCTATCATCATCGTCGTCTCCTTCGTCATCGTTTTCTAGCTTCTGGAGAATGCGTGAGAGCTTGAGCGCCATGGCCTTTGGTTTCTCGTTCTGAGTGCTTCTCTTCATTGTTCTTGATTTCTTGAACTTTGAATTTCCCTGCAAGAACAGAGATAGGCAATTCTCGAGTCTCCTTAGATTGGAGAAGAATCTGCTTGAGAGTTGCATACTTGGAATTCACCCCATGGATGAATGCCATAGAATACTCCCAAGCTTTCTTTTCCATTCCAGCGGAAAGCATTTTGTCATAGAGGATTTGACATCGAGAATGATAATCAGAAACAAACTCATTTTCACCCATTTTAATGGAGCAAAATTCGCGGTTAAGCTCAAATAGACGGTTGTCCTTCATGTCCTCACTACCTGAATGCATGTTTATGATGGCTTTCCACATCTCTTTGGCAGTGGGGAGTGACATTACCTTGTCAATGTCTTTCCTAGAAAGCGCATTGAGGATGAGCTGACGCGCTTTGGCGTTTTTCTCCATTAGTTGGTACTCCTTGGATTCCCATTTGGAGTCATCAGTCTCAGAGATCTTTTCATCGCCCTTTTCGATGATCTTCCAGCATTGATAATCCGTTTGCTGGATATAGTTCTTAGTCATCGTGAGCCACCATTCGAGTTTGCCTTCAACAAGGACGTGGGGCTTTGCGAGAGAAATACCGAGGTTGAAACTAGCCATTGTTCAACTCTTGAGAATACTTTGAACCTGTAGAAAGGATTAGTGCAAATAGCTAACCAGTAGCTCTGATATCAATTGAAAGTTAGAAACGCGTTCGTTAAGCTACTATTGTTCTTCGTCTCCAAGGTTCATTAAGTCTTGGATGCGCTTTACAAGTATCAAATTGCGCTTCAACACTTGTAGATGTGCTTGACCAGTTAGAACACTTAGTAATTGATTTACTAAGCTTCTTAAGCACGGAAAAGGACAGACAACAATGAGAGCGCGCTTTAAGCATTTAAAGTGCACTGTATTTGCACGCACAAAGTTTCTCAAAGGTGAGAACCCTAAGTCACTAGTTGACTTGGGATAAAACTCACCACTACACTTGTATTAATAGAAGAACGATTACAACTCTAGCTTCAATCACTTTGAAGCTCACTCGTAACACTCTTCTACAATACTGAGTTCAGCTCTAAGACCAAATGGCACCTCAACTCTCTCTGATTACAAACGAGTATATCACCTAAGCTCTCTATAGCTTCTCTATAATTCTCTCACTTTATAACCCTTAGAGTGAATGCAACAGTCCTCTATTT
Organism: Phyllobates terribilis; assembly: GCF_046119375.1. NCBI lineage: Eukaryota > Metazoa > Chordata > Amphibia > Anura > Dendrobatidae > Phyllobates > Phyllobates terribilis. The sequence goes on along the minus strand of NW_027366693.1, from coordinate 15,189 downwards.
ATACACAAACCTTAGGCTATACCTCTAACTTAATTTTGTGTAACAAACTTAGACTTAGCATATTGTCACTTCATCAATCCGTGCGCCTTGATCATTTCACCAGAATTAATCAACGGCTTGTATTGATTTGGTTTTGTTCTTCCACTTGTTGATGCACGCCACCTCAGCAATCCGTGGGCACTGCGCTAACCAACTCCCTCCACGCTGGCGATCCCTGGAGTTGTGTTCCAAAGAATAACAAGTTCTTCTCGCACCTCTTGTGCACACAACTTGCATTCTCCCGCTCACCAGCCTTCACTTGCGTTTTGGTAGTTTTCTTCTGCGCCAGTGTTCACCCTAAGCTATGGTGGAACCTCGTGATCAATACTTCTTCCGCTTCATTCAAGCGCATCTTCTATGCCTTAGAAGCTCGCTTATACTCACTTCTGAACTTGAATGGGATTATTAAACACCGTTTGCGAAACTTACTTTTTCCGCTTGGTGTTAAGCGCAAATGAGACCAGTTGAAGCGCATCTCTAAGTGACTTAAGCGCATCCATACAGATATAACAATAACCTGGAAAGCTTAAAAACACTAAGAGATTAAACATATTAGTTTGTTATCATCAAAACAAAGAGAAATAGATTAAGCTTTAACAAGACTATTAAATCTCAACTAACATATGGTAAGTATCCCGTGTACCATAGGGAAAACTAGGATAGATGAATCTTTAAGTCTAGGGCGCATGAATAAAACAGGGATCGTTTTGCAACTAGCCGACGGATCAACGATCTACCCGAGAGGGTTGGTCGAAGATGTGTTGGTTAAAGTAGAAAACCTTATTTTTCCTGCGGATTTCTATGTGTTAGACGATAAACATGAGGCGCGGGCTACACTTGTCCTTCTAGGGAGACCATTTATGCGGACATGTAAGACTAAGCTAGATCTAGATACCGGGGCGCTTACGCTCGAATTTAATGGGGATGTGGTCAATTTCAATATATTTGGGACCAAGGCACAACCCTAGATGATAGCTCCGTGTTCTGCGTAAATGATGTCATTAAACTCTCCGAGCTAGGCTCTAATGCTGTTTTGGGCAGTGGCCCCACCTCACTAACCAAACAGGAAAAGAAACCTGCTAAATCTGTTATGCAGGTCCCCAAGAAAACAAAAGCGAAGGCAAAAGGTAAAGCCAAAAATAAGAGTGGGGAGAACAAAAAGGAGAAGAAGCCCAAACAAGTATGGGTAGTGAAGGAGGAAAATGGTCTAAGGTTCAAACCTTTCCATCCATGGTTTAAGAAATTATTGCTAGACGATGCGATCCGTAAAGGATTGAAAAACATTGAATGAGGGATCGTACGTCGTGCCACGACGTTAAATAAGGCACTGATCGGGAGGCAACCTGAGGGATTTCTACTAACCTTAATCCCATTTGTGCGTTTTGTTGTTTTTAGTAGATAGGAAGCCATTGGAGGAGCAAAACAGAAAAACAATCTCCCGAAATCACTCAAGTCGCGATCGCGACTACAGTGTCTCGATCGCGACTACAGTGTCTCGATCGAGAATTTGTCCCCGAGAAGAAGTCTCGACCGCGACTATACATGTCTCAACCGAGATGACGGTACCTCACTTTGCGAAAAATTTACGAAAAAGGTCTCGACCGCGACTTTATATCTCGACCGCGGCCGGGGCGATGACGCTGAGGAGTGGTTGCGGTATTTCCCCCTCTTCCCTATTTTTATGATGTCCTCTTTTGCTGCATTGAGGACAATGCGTTGTTCAAGTGTGGGGAGAGGATTTACCGTACCGAGGAGGAGTTTTATGCGTTTTTGAGTCTTTCTTGCTATCTTTCTGCTGAACTGTTTGTGTCTTATTTGGATCGAGTCTGTACGAACTTATGTTTGAGTCCTGAAACAATTGCATTAGTTTTGTAATAAAAAAAACAAAAAAACAAACGAAAAATATATATATATTCGAAAAAGAAACGAAAAATAAAAGAAAAAAAACCAGGAAAGTAAAAAGGGTTAAAAAGGAAAAGGTTGGTGCCTGAAAAAGAAAAAAGAAAAGAAAAGAAAAAGATCCTACCACTTAGAATTTGGTGAAAACCCGGAAGGGCGCCGGATTTACTTGTTTTGTGATTGATTTTTATTGATTGCATATCTATTGGCGCAGGAGACATAAGAAGGGAGTAGAAGGATGTCTCGGTTTTAGGATTCACCAAGGAGGGATAAGGAGTTAGTTTTGGCCTTTTATCTCTCTACTATTGAGCATATTGTTATCCACACTCTGCATGCCTACCATTCCATTAGTTTATTTAGTTTTGCTATATATTATCGGCGGTTGAGTTAGATTCTAGTATTAGTTTTCTATTTCTTGGAGTTTGATGCATACTGTTGTGGTTGTATTATGCAGAATTTTAAATTAGGATTGGTGGTTGTGACTTATGGATTGATTATATTATCTAGTGGTTTAGGACATTACTCGAAGAGGAGGAATAAGAAGTGTATAAGCGAGTGGAGACTCGGTTTTATCCTTATTATGTCATATTTATGTACCCTTACCCTTAGAGGAGATTAGGACTTCCACATGTGCTTAAAAGCACATCACTTGGTTCGATTTTACTATTGATTGGAGTGGTGACATATGAAGTGGAAAAATAAGGAGGGTTTTGGGTAGGACATCTTGGAGACATAAGGAGATAGATCGGAGTAGGATAGAGCTCGATACACTTTGGAGATTGTGGTATAGTCACTAGCAGACTTTCTCTACACTTACTGTAGACCTTTGTGCTTTTAGGAGGAGTGAGTTTTATTTTGCTTACTCGAGGAAGAGCAAGGTTTAAGTGTGGGGAGGTTTGATAGGAGCTTATTATATGGTGTAACTAGCGACTATTAGCTTAGGATTAGTGGTGTTTAGGTGCTTATTGAGTGGTATTCCCGGGATCTGGTATGATTGTTCACTTATAGATTTGCGGGATGCTCTTAAGCGTTATTTTGTGGTATTTATTATGGAGATCCTATTTGTACTCACCTCTTGTGCATTTGGGACGGAGCTAGAGAGAAGACGGCCACACCTACACCCATGGAGGAGCTGAGAGGCGAAGCCGAGCTGCCTCGGAAGCTTACAGAAGACCAAAGACCAGTCCGAGAGAAGGTTTCAAGACGAAGAAGAGCTACGAAGAAGATGTCTCGACCGGGACTCTGATGTCTCGATCGAGATTTGCCCTCGACATAGATGTCTCGACCGAGACTATAATGCCTCGATCGAGACTTTGCCTCGACATAAAAGTAGCGATCGCGACTTGGAGGTAGCGATCGAGTCTAGAGCCGTTTCTGAGTGACTGGGAAAAAGTCTCGGTCGAGACTACAATGTCTCGATCGCGACTCGGTGACGGACCCGACCCAATTGCAGATCCAAGCCCCGAAATCTATTTGTTTTTCAGATTTTATCTTTTTAATTTCAGTTATTTTCTATCTTGTAGGGTAGAAACTATATAAGCACTTAGAATTTAGGTTTAGAAGAACTTTTTCCACTTTTCACTATAAAGTTCTTAAAAATTCAGCAGGCAGGAAGAAAGCTCCCACCTTTATCCATCTTCTACCTTCATCCTTGGGTAGTAATCCATTATTCATGTATTGCTTCTTCATGGCTATGTCTGGCTAAGTCCTTACGAGTTCACTCTTAAGTTAAGGCCGTTATTCTAGGAATTGTTTGTGAGAATTCTATTGGTTAATGTTCTAATAATAATTCTAGCATTTGTTTTATTTTCTCTTGTGATTATTGTCATTGATTGATATTGATTTTATCTAGGTTCCAAACTAGGTTGATTATTATTCATTCATACTGCTAGGCTTGATAATTCGATTTGAAAAGTCTTGTCGTTTTAGTTAGCAATCAGAATTAGCATAGACTATTTGCGAGTGCGTCTTTTGTAGAGATTATAAACCTGTGTCGAGTATCGGTGATTTGCCAAAGGGCATAGGCCTACATATCTTTGATCTTTATGCTGTTGAGTAGTTGAACCTTAGGATTTCTTTGGTTATTGCATACAACAAGGGTTTCTAGGACTATTTGGACTAGTTGCTATTTACGAACAAAGAGTAGGACATCTAGATTATTTATTTAAAAGAATATAACTTTATTAGAATTCGATGATCAACTTTTCATGAGAATAATGTGCTGAGACTGAAAGAGTGAGCTTTTCATTGTTATAAGTTTTCCAAATTCCAACATCCGTTTTATTATTGCTTTCATTAGTTTTAAAACCAAAAACCCTCTTGTTACTATTGATAACACAAATTGAATTAGACTATCATTGTGGCTCCCTTGGGACTCGACTCCGACTTACCGCTTCACTAGTGGATAGTTAGTTGGATTATTTTTGGTAGGCCCAACGACTGTAAAAAAAAAGCCCTCGTCACTTCCAGCTAGATAAATCTCCTCACTTTGGTAAACATCTAGGAAGGCTAGGCACCAAAACCTTTCAGAAATTGGCAGACTACCGACAACAATGGTAGACGAAAGTCCGCTAATAGCGCGTCCTTATTTATAACCAAACACGTTTCCTCGGGAAGTGCTAGTGAAACACCATTTGGCCAAGTATAATTACGCATGAATGAATCCAACTCTAACCTATTTACAGTACTTCTGTTATCCATAACAAATCCCGGGATCGTCCCTCACGGGCAATCTTTTCGCTAATACGTGCGGTGTTGGTGTAAAATGGAGAGCAGTTTGAAAATTTCCGAAACTAATTGTTGAAGGATTTACTAATTTGACCGGTATTTAAAAACTTATTACTATTATATCTAGGATTTGAAAATATTTATCAAAATACTTATAAATCGTTTTCTATTGTTCTATACTATTTATCTATATTACTGTTAGGCTCTCAACCTTTAAGATAATATTAAAAAAATATATAGTAATTTTGGATTTTCTTAACTTTGCCCTTTTAGAAATAAGAACTTCATTAGTGAGAGTCAAACTGTTAAACTGGTATGATAATATAAAATAATTTTCAAAGGTTGTATTCACCATGTACTCAAGGCTTAGATCAGATGATGTTCACCATAGACGAAAAACCAACATGGGTCAAGAAAATTATGCGCACTAAGCATGGTGAGGAGAAAATAATAATCCCAACACAAAGAAAAAAATGCACTCGATATAAACATGATATCATTAAAAGAAGAAATTATAAAACAACAAAAATAGTTATGTGCAGAAATATACTCAGAAGATCCTTTGAAATTTTGGGATAGAGATCATTCATTTGCTAAGATTGAATTACTAGATTTGAAAAGTATAATTAGAGTCAAGCAAATGGTTTATACTTATAAGGATAAAAAAGAGTTTAGAGAGCAAATTGATGAACTCTTGAAAAAGAGATTAACTAGAGAAAGTCATAGTCCTCATCCTAGTCCAACCTTTATGGTTAGAAATCATGCGGAAGAAAAGAAAGGGAAAGCGAGAATGATTATAAATTACTAAATGACTTAATAATAACACTGTCTTTGATGGATATTATATCCATAATAAAACACCACCTAATGAAGAAAGATAACATTCCATTAACAAACATTTTGAACATGGTTCTCAAAAATGGATTTACATGTGGATATTGGCAAATTGAAATGGAGAAAGATATCATTCCATTAACAACATTAGTGCACCAGAAGGACATTATGAATGGATACTCATGTCGTTTGGTTTAAAAAATGCTCCACAAATATTTCAGAGAAAGATGGATAAAATATTTAAAAATCTAAAACATTGTTGTCTTGTTTATATTGATCTTCTCAAAAACTTTTGAACAACGTATGCATGATTTAAAAGTCATTACATTAGAATGCCATAAACATGGCATAATCGTAGGACATAAAATATGTATTTATGTTGAGCAAGAAATCGAGTTTCTAGTGTTAAAGATAAAAGCAGGGGAAATAGTGTTACAAAATTATATCCTAAATAAGGTGGAGAAATTTCCTGATAAAATATAAGATAGAAAATAACTAGAAAGATTTTTAGTATATCTCACTTATGCCTCTGATTTTATAAAAGATTTAGCTAAACTAAGAAAAACTTTGCAAACAAATCTGAAAATAGATGATGAGGTATGGAATTGGACCCTCTAAGACACTAAAGCAGTCAAAGAAATTAAGAAACAATGTATGATCTTGTCGGTATTAACATTACCTAACGAAGAAGATGAGCTAGTTCTTGAAATAGATGCAAGTAACTATCATTGGGGTACTGTCTTGAAAATAGAGAAAGGAAATAAGTTATGCGGGTACAACAGTGGAAACTTTAACAAGGTTGAATGCAACTATATTGTAATGTAAAAAGAGATACTTGCTATTTTGAAAAGAATTAATAAATTCATCATTTCCTTGCTGCCAAATCTTTTATAGTGAGAACTGATTGTAAAGGAATATTGGGGTTTATTTTAAATAATCTAGATAATATGAAAGCACAAGAGAGACTCTTGCAATGGCAATCAGCCATTGACCAATTTTCTTTGAACAATGAACATGGATAAAAAATTCGTTAACTGATAGCTTAACAAGAGGGATAGAAAATAACAAACATGTCCAACCAATCGAAAGCATCATCCAGCAGAAACAAGCAGAAGAGTCAGATTACTAGAAAGTTATTTTAGATTACGGATTCATAAACGTTATGACATAAGTGATAAAACAGAATGCCCGATTCATTGCCAAGAACTACCTCACGAAGGTAGAACAAAATCAACAAGATGAAGGAAAGAAACACCACCAGGGATGGGTGTCACCTCCCAGTAGGTTCGCATTATTCTTTTAGATTAAACAATCACCACAAGATGTCGCTCAGGTCTTAGGTTAGCAAGTTCTAATATAACTCAAAGAATATTGGAGTTAGAAATCGTCAATAATATGCTTGAACTTCCTTGGGAGCTCCAGGAAAAATTGAAGCGTTGGAAATATACAAACTTTGAAGAATGGTACTCATTTGTGATAAATAAAGGTGGAGGACTTGATTATGATATTTGGGAAGAATGGGGATCGATTCTCGCATTTCCTAATAACTTAGAGGTAGGAGGAATCAGTTTACCAGCAATTCCTTGAGGTGATACAGGAATCCTAAAAGCTTGGATATACGAGATGTGTAATGGTATTTTTGGCGATAGACCACTGCCTACAACCCCATTATACAAGTTATAATTCACTAAATTCCAAAGATACGTGTCCGATCGAGTCTATAAGTGGGGAAATGCAAGTCAACTAATCGGGTTTATCAATTGCATTGTTATTGAAATAGAAAATGGTAATCCAAATCACAACATTATCAGTACAAGTAAAGTGAATATTTCATAGTGAAAGTAGGGAATACTACTGCCACCCTCTCAAATGCCTTACGTCCATATTTCAAAAAAGTCATCGAGTCATCAAAGTCAATATTAGAATACTTATGTCAAATAGAAGAAGGGATCTTTTATCAAGACATATGGACAAGATTTGTTATGAGACGCTCTGATGCCTTGGAATGAAGTTTATTTGAAAAATGTTATGTAAGAACTAGGAGAAGAGCTTGTTGGTTGTGAAGACTAGGAAATGAACATTGGAGATAAATGATTGACCATCATCAATATGGATGAGAACAAATCTTTCACTCACCTCAAGACTGACATTCCATGTGAAGAATCTTTGCATTTGTCAAAACTACTTTTAAGAGTGTTTTAACTTTTGTTTTAATCAGAATATTTTTTACTTTTCTTTATCAGAACTGTCGGGGACTTATAGAGTTGTTGAAAGGCATCCAATGCTTCACAAGCACTATAAATAGACCCCTTACATACACTAGAAGGCATCGAGAAAAAATCAAAGTGAAAGAGAATATGAAAGCTGAGAGCAACTCAGGAAGAAGAATCGAGAGATCCAAAATTTAGAAGTGAAGTGGAGAATCACTAACTCTAAGTTTAAACCTTACAAGTTTTTTTAGATGTTTGAGTGTTAAATTTTTTATATATTAAGTGTGTTTGTTTGTGTGTTTGGGAGTTTATAATCCTCTCTAAATTCAATAAAAGTTTTTCCCCCGTAAGGAAAGCTACATAATCAAAAACTATATCAAGTTTTCGTGATCATAAAAGTCTTCATCCACCTAAACCTTGCCTTTGAAATAAAAGACTACGATCTCAGATAGGAAACGAAACAAATGTGTGTTGCATCTGGTCTAAAGAATTCTTGGTTGAGGATTAACTACCCCCAGAAATTTGGAAGCTGAAGAACACCAGAAGTCCAAAGATTCTACGTTCAAGTAACGGTCAAAACTCTTTAATTTCTAAATCGTTTTGCTAACAGAACATGGTGGATTTATGATCATACTAAACTCTTATTAAAAATATAATTAGTAGATTATGGTAGCAAGTATCATTAAAAGTCATTAAGAATTGTAGGCTAGTTTTAAATTGGATAATATCGTATAAATTTAAAAAGTTTATAGCTTAAAAAATTTTAATCAAATATTAGGGATAAATTGAAAAGTAAAGTAGGTAGATTGCAAAATAAGTTGGAGAAAAGTGTTGATTAAGAATTAAGTTTGAGAAAGCGTATATATTGGTAAAAGGTTCCTAATTGTTCAACACGGGCTCCTAAATTGCACGTCGGGTTCCACCTATACGACTAGAGGTTGGTCGCCTTCCTCAACTCCCTAATTCCCATAAACAACCCTTTTGTCACTCGAAGACATAGTGAAAATCTCCTCACATGTGAACTAGAAGCACAGGAATCCTCAAATCGACCACTTGGAACCGATTCACTACTCGAATCTCGTTTCTTCACTGCTCATGGCTATGGAGAAGAAAACGGTCTCAATAAACTAGGGACCCTTTTGATCGTTTATTGGAAAGATCCTAATAACCGAGCAACATCAGTTGATTCTGATGGTTATTCTGATAAATGTTTGGAAAATAATAATTAAAAGAGATTATTTTGAACTACCTATGTTGGAAGAGGTTATTTTGAATTACTTGTGTTGGAATAGGTTATCTTAATATATATTAAAACAATACTATTTCAAGTCTTCTCAAGAGTTTAGACCCCACCATTGCTTATGTTTCAATCTCCTATTTGTCGAACTATTCTCTCTCCTCTTATTAATATTTTAGTTTTTTTATTTATACAATTATCAAATCTTAGTATTAACCGATTTTTATTTAAGAACATATATTATTCCTAGAATCTCTTTTTATAGTGATATTTATTTATGAGTCAATAAAATCCAATAAAACCAATACAACCTATATATTAAAATTTACCAATTTTCTCTTAGTTTTAGCCAATTTTTTATTAAGTATAATTTTGATTTATATTATTTTCACATTAATAACTATATCAAACACATATAGACATATTTTACAACATATAATGATTAAATATTCATAATAATAGTAAAAGGAATAAAGATATACCTTTATCCGAGTTTATTTTTTAAAGGACATTCGAGATTTCTTAAACTCGTAATAATATTGAATCTATTTTTGTGACACATTTTCTAAAAACACTTTTAACAAAATAAATTTTAAATTAATATACTCTTTTCATATTGGACATTGTCAAAACAATCTGTATACTATATATTAAAATAAAACTATTTAAAGTCTCCTCAAGAGTTTTGGTCATATAGTTGATTATGTGTACATCCCCTATTTGGCACACTATTATCTCTCCTTTTATTAATTTTATTTCTTTTTTCTTTTTTCCATCACCTATATATTAAAACTACAATTGTATTTATTATTTTTTATTAATCAAATCTTATTCTTTACCCTTTTTCTATTTATGGATATATATTATCCTAGAATCTCTTACTAGAGTGATATTTATTAATAAACTCCCACATTTATAAGAATACATTTCTAAGATAATTTTATCTTAATTTGTTTAATTATTAAATTTAAATAATTCTTCTAAAAAATAACTCAATAGTTAAAATGTTAAAAAGATCCTGTTATAAAATTTCGATTACTTTCAATTACTAACTATATCAAACATATATTATAATATATAATGAATACTATTATAAACTATATTTCATACCTATGATTTAAACCTGCCATAATTTATATTTTATGTTATATAAAAAATAAATCCAATTTGCATGGAATATATTTAAAAAAATCAGCAAAATAAAATATTTTTTCGTATAAAGTTTACAAAAAACTTTTAGACGTTTGATCTATAGAGAAAATAATTTGATTTATGATTCCGATTTAGCATTATGAGAGTTAGATTCTGTTTCATAGACTTTAAATTTAGAGTTGATCATTTTTATATATTATTTGGATTATATTATTAATATTCATCATGTATCACTATTTTATTTAATAACTATTTATCACCTTATCAAATCTCACAACTTAATCACATGTTACATCTATAATAGACTCTCTTACATAGAATATCTTAATATATATATATATATTAAAGCTAACATATTTCAAGCCTTTTCAAGAATTTAGACCACATAATTGCTTATGTGTCAATCTCCTATTTGCCACACTATTCTCTCTCCTCTTTATTAATATTTTAGTCTTTCTTTTCTTTATCATTTTCATATATTAAAGCTATAATTGGATATATTATTTATATACTAATCAAATCTTATCAAATCTTGTTCTTAACCGATTTTCTATTTAATAAGAGATTTTATAAAATGTAGCGTATGTCTATAAATTCATATCTCTTATTTCTTTTATATTATTTATTGTATTTATATATTTTATAAAATATTATTTTAATATACAAATTATGTATATCCAAGTGTAGAAGAATTATTTTTATAAATAATTCTATAAAATAATATTATAAAAATAATATTATAAACTAGGAGATATAATTAGGATTTATTGTAAATAATAATAAATAATATTTTATAATAAATTAATTATGATATTTTATAATAAATATAAATAAATAATTTTGGCTATCATCAGCAAGTATGTACCATTCTATAATACACTAAAATATAAAAATGATTTATATCTCCTATTATAGGAGATATAAATAAAATATATATGAAATACACTAGAATTACAAGTAAAAATAAATTTATTTAACATATCAATAATAGTGATTTATAAATAAATAATTTATCAATTATATACATGATTTATAAAATAATATTTATAAATCATGTATATAATATTAAAAAATATATTTTAAAAACGTGTAGAAGAATTTATAAAATATTAATTTAATATATAAATATTATTTTCTATGCATGGCACAACCATGTAAAAGTTCAGAATATTTTATTTTAATTTATTATAAAATCATATCTCCTAAAATTTCTCTTATCTTATTATAATATAATATAATATCAAATTAATCTCCTAAAATCTCTCTTATCTTATAATAACATAATATGATATTGTTTTTCTATAAGATTATATTTTAGTATAGTTTATTTTAAAACTACATCTCCTAAATCGCTCTTATATTATGATAGTATAGTATAAAGTAATTAATAGATCATCTTCTAATTTAAAAAAAAAACATAAAAAAAAGTGTTAATGAATATTATATTAATTTGCACCATTTATATTATTTTATTACAAAAATATATCTCATGTATATCATATAATTTATAAAAGATTTTTTCATTGTAAAATTATATCTTCTAGAATCCTCTTTATCATATGATAGTATAATATAATGTTATTTTTTATAAAAATTTATTTTATTTTAATTTATTTCAAAACTACATCTCCTAAACTTTCTCTTATCTTATAATAGCAAAATATAAAACAACTAAAAGTTATCTTTTAATTAAAAAAAGTAGAAAAGTGTAAATGGAAATTATTTCAATATGCACTATTTTATGTTATTTTATTATAAAAATATGTCTCATGTATATCATATAATTTATAACAGAGTTTTATCTTATTTTTATTTTAGTTTATCGTAAAAATTATCTCCTATAATCTCTCTTATCCTATGATAGTACAATATAAAAAAATTAAAATACATCTTCTAACTAAGAAAAATGTAAAAAGATGTTACTGAAAACTTTATCAATATGCACTATTTTCTATTATTTTATTATAAAAATACATCTAATCTATACATAAAATTTAGATATTTTGTATTATTTTATTACAAAAATACATTTCATATATATCATATAATTTATAAAACATTTTTCATCTTTTTTTATTTTAGTTCATTATGATATCTCCTAAAATCTCTCTTATCTTATGATAGTACAATATTAAAAAAAATTAAAAGATCATCTTCTAATTTGAAAAAAATAAATAGAAAAGTGTTAATGAAAACTTTATCAATACACACTATCTTAATCTTCTTAACATACATATTAAATCAAAATTATTTCAACCTTTTTTAAAAGTTTAGACCCCACAATTACTTATGTGTTCATTCTCTATTTATCACACTATTCTCTCTCCTCTTTATTAATATTTTAATATATTTTTTTCATCACCTATATATATAAAGGTACAATTAGATATATTATTTTTTATTATTCAAATCTTATCAGGTCTTATTCTTAACAGATTTTCTATTTAAGAACATATATTGTTCCTAGAATTTCTTGTTACAATGATATTTATTTATGATATCAATAAAATCTAATAAAATCAATACAACCTATATATATTAAATTTATCAATTTCTCCTTAATTTTAACCAATTATTTATAAGTATAATTTTCTTATTGAATCTATTATTGGATCTATTTTTTGACACTTTTTTAAAAACACTTTCAGCAAAATAAAATATTTTATATTAATATACTTTTTTCATATTATACATTGTCATACGTATATACTATATATTAAAATAAACCTATTTAAAGTCTTCTAAAGAGTTCTGGTCATATAGTTGATTATATGTCCATCCACTATTTTCCACACTATTATCTCTCATTTTTATTAATTTGAATTATTTTTCTTTTTTCCATCACCTATATATTAAAGCTAGCATTTTATATATTATATTTTATTAATCAGATCTTATTCTTGACCGATTTCTATTTAAGAACACAGATTATTCCAAAAATCTCTTATTAGAGTAATATTTAGAGAAATTTTTTTAAAACCACCCCTTATTTGGGCCATTTTTCAAAAACCATCCCTTATATCATTAATTGTTTTAAACCACCCCTTATATCTATTCCGTTACCAATGCAGCACCCCTCATTACATTCCGTTAAAAAATCCGTTAAAAAGTGTGCATTTACCATTTTACCCCTCTTAGTTTTAAAAAATTACACATTTTTTCCCAAATTAGCCTCTTGACCTTTCCTTTCAATGTAAGGCGGCCTTCCCTTTCAATGTAAGGCAATTTGGTTCGAGAACAAAATGGCGGACAAACTGTAAGCAAAAATCTGGGAAAATCAAACTGCAAGAAGAACGAAAATGGCGGAATAACAAAATCAAGCTCCAGGATGAACGAAAATGGCGGACATGCCAGGATGAACGAAAATCAAGCTCCAGGATGAACAAAAATCTCGCATTTCAACTCCGCGAATCTGCGCTGCTTCAACGACAGTGGCGGACAAATCATTCAAACTGCAAGCAAAAATCATATTAATTCAGTTAGCGAATCGAATCACTCAATGGGATAATCGATTACTCAATGGCGGACGAAGCAGCGCCTGACAATGGCGGACGAATCACTCAATGACAATGGCGGACGAATCACTCAATGGCGGACGAATCAGTCAACTTAGAAACAGGGGAGAAGGATAATCGATTAATTCAGTTAGTGAATCGAATCGAATCGAATCGAACCGAACACCTTCTTTGTGCCGCTAGGTGGAGGAAGAATGCAGGTGAAACCCTAAGATCTTCAAATTGGCAGAAAAAGGTGCAATTCTCCACTGCCACGAGAAGGGACAACAAGGGAACGCCGTCGGAAGGATTCGAAGACGAGGACTGGATGAAGACGAAGGGACTGGAGGGTGACGAAGGGCCTGGAGGGTGACGCACTGGAGGAAGACGCACTGGAGGAAGACGCGAATGATTTTATTTGTTATGTGTAATTTTAATTTAGTTTTAATTTGTTTATATGAATTAGTAATTTAGGGGTAAAATGGTAAATGCACACTTTTTAACGGATTTTTTAACGGAATGTAATGAGGGGTGCTGCATTGGTAACGGAATAGATATAAGAGGTGGTTTAAAACAATTAATGATATAAGGGGTGGTTTTTTGAAAAATGGCCCAAATAAAGGGGGTGGTTTTAAAAAAAATTCTCTAATATTTATACATAAACTCCCACATTTATAGGAATACATTTCGAATATAATTTTATCTTAATCTGTTTAATTATTAAATTTAAATGATTCTTCTAAAAAATAACTTAATGATTAAAATGTTAAAAAATTCTTTTTATAAATTTTGATTATTTTCACTTTATAACTATATTGAACATATATAGACATATATTTTAATATATAATGAATACTTTTATAAACTACATTTCTTCCCTAAGATTTAAAACTACCATAATTTATATTTTATGTTGTATAAAAAATAAAACAATTTTTTGTGGAATTTTTTTTTAAAAAACCTTCAGAAAAATAAAATATTTTATTAATAAATAAAGTTTTCTTTTAAATTTAGAGTGGGTCATTTTTATATATTATTTGGATTATAATAGTACTATTCATCATGTATCACTATTTTATCTAATAACTATTTATCATCTCATCAAATCTCACAACTTAATCAAATATCACATCTATAATAATCTCTTAAAAAAGTATTATTTATAATTTATATAATAAAATATTTCCGTACATGACACAGAATATATATACTAGTTATTTATAATTTATATATTAAAATATCTCCATACATAGCACGGATATACTCTAGTTTTGAATTAATCTGGAAATGAAGCTGAATCGTCAAGAACGCATGAGAGTTGAGAAAGTTGTCGGAAAATAGTTCGCCGCTTCAGTGGAAATGAAAAGGCAAGGCCTTCTTTTTGAGTCGGATCCCGTGGTTATAGATTTTGTAGTTGGGCCAAGCATCGAATAGATGACGATAACATTTGGGCCGGTCCATTCAACGTTGAATCAAAATAAATGGGCTTGGCCCATGAAAATTAAAATTCGAAATGATACATCCATTTCTTTGGCCCAAACTGGACTCAAGTTTCCGACTTTTTACCAGTTGAGGGCTATGATGGGTGCACCCAATC
>NW_027366692.1:0-67588 GCF_046119375.1 Phyllobates terribilis | reverse complement strand
CACTGTTTGTGCATTTAAAATATTCATTGATTTTTGCCATTGAAAAACATCATGTTATTCATATACCAGAAATGTTTGAAGCTACTGACTGAATGAAAGGAGCTGGCATCTCACTCTCTTTGAATCTTCTTTATCATGCTAAGAGGAGCAGGAAAAAGCAAAAAATTTCAGAATTGCACCTTGCAATGCGGAGAAATTACTGTTTGTGCATTTACAATTCATTGATTTTTGCCATTGAAAAACGTCCAGAAATGATTGAAGCTACTGACTGAATGAAAGGAGCTGGCATCTCACTCTCTTTGAATCTTCTTTATCATGCTAAGAGGAGCAGGAAAAAGCAAAAAATTTCAGAATTGCACCTTGCAATGTGGAGAAATTACTGTTTGTGCATTTACAAAATTCATTGATTTTTGCCATTGAAAAACATCATGTTATTCATATACCAGAAATGATTGAAGCTACTGACTGAATGAAAGGAGCTGGCATCTCACTCTCTTTGAATCTTCTTTATCATGCTAAGAGGAGCAGGAAAAAGCAAAAAATTTCAGAATTGCACCTTGCAATGCGGAGAAATTACTGTTTGTGCATTTACAATATTCATTGATTTTTGCCATTGAAAATCATCATGTTATTCATATACCAGAAATGTTTGAAGCTACTGACTGAATGAAAGGAGATGGCATCTCACTCTCTTTGAATCTTCTTTATCATGCTAAGAGGAGCAGGAAAAAGCAAAAAATTTCAGAATTGCACCTTGCAATGCGGATAAATTACTGTTTGTGCATTTACAATATTCATTGATTTTTGCCATTGAAAAACATCATGTTATTCATATACCAGAAATGATTGAAGCTACTGACTGAATGAAAGGAGCTGGCATCTCACTCTCTTTGAATCTTCTTTATCATGCTAAGAGCAGCAGGAAAAAGCAAAAAATTTCAGAATTGCACCTTGCAATGCGGAGAAATTACTGTTTGTGCATTTACAATATTCATTGATTTTTGCCATTGAAAAACATCATGTTATTCATATACCAGAAATGATTGAAGCTACTGACTGAATGAAAGTAGCTGGCATCTCACTCTCTTTGAATCGTCTTTATCATACTAAGAGGAGCAGGAAAAAGCAAAAAATTTCAGAATTGCACCTTGCAATGCGGAGAAATTACTGTTTGTGCATTTACAATATTCATTGATTTTTGCAATTGAAAAACGTCCAGAAATGATTGAAGCTACTGACTGAATGAAAGGAGCTGGCATCTCACTCTCTTTGAATCTTCTTTATCATGCTAAGAGGAGCAGGAAAAAGCAAAAAATTTCAGAATTGCACCTTGCAATGCGGAGAAATTACTGTTTGTGCATTTACAATATTCATTGATTTTTGCCATTGAAAAACATCATGTTATTCATATACCAGAAATGTTTGAAGCTACTGACTGAATGAAAGGAGCTGGCATCTCACTCTCTTTGAATCTTCTTTATCGTGCTAAGAGGAGCAGGAAAAAGCAAAAAATTTCAGAATTGCACCTTGCAATGCGGAGAAATTACTGTTTGTGCATTTACAATATTCATTGATTTTTGCCTTTGAAAAACGTCCAGAAATGATTGAAGCTACTGACTGAATGAAAGGAGCTGGCATCTCACTCTCTTTGAATCTTGTTTATCATGCTAAGAGGAGCAGGAAAAAGCAAAAAATTTCAGAATTGCACCTTGCAATGCGGAGAAATTACTGTTTGTGCATTTACAATATTCATTGATTTTTGCCATTGAAAAACGTCCAGAAATGATTGAAGCTACTGACTGAATGAAAGGAGCTGGCATCTCACTCTCTTTGAATCTTCTTTATCATGCTAAGAGGAGCAGGAAAAAGCAAAAAATTTCAGAATTGCACCTTGCAATGCGGAGAAATTACTGTTTGTGCATTTACAATATTCATTGATTTTTGCCATTGAAAAACATCATGTTATTCATATACCAGAAATGTTTGAAGCTACTGACTGAATGAAAGGAGCTGGCATCTCACTCTCTTTGAATCTTTTTATCATGCTAAGAGGAGCAGGAAAAAGCAAAAAATTTCAGACTTGCACCTTGCAATGCGGAGAAATTACTGTTTGTGCATTTACAATATTCATTGATTTTTGCCATTGAAAAACATCATGTTATTCATATACCAGAAATGTTTGAAGCTACTGACTGAATAAAAGGAGCTGGCATCTCACTCTCTTTGAATCTTCTTTACCATACTAAGAGGAGCAGGAAATAGCAAAAAATTTCAGAATTGCACCTTGCAATGCGGAGAAATTACTGTTTGTGCATTTACAATATTCATTGATTTTTGCCATTGAAAAACGTCCAGAAATGATTGAAGCTACTGACTGAATGAAAGGAGCTGGCATCTCACTCTCTTTGAATCTTCTTTATCATGCTAAGAGGAGCAGGAAAAAGCAAAAAATTTCAGAACTGCACCTTGCAATGCGGAGAAATTACAGTTTGTGCATTTACAATATTCATTGATTTTTGCCATTGAAAAACGTCCAGAAATGATTGAAGCTACTGACTGAATGAAAGGAGCTGGCATCTCACTCTCTTTGAATCTTCTTTATCATGCTAAGAGGAGCAGGAAAAAGCAAAAAATTTCAGACTTGCACCTTGCAATGCGGAGAAATTACTGTTTGTGCATTTACAATATTCATTGATTTTTGCCATTGAAAAACATCATGTTATTCATATACCAGAAATGTTTGAAGCTACTGACTGAATGAAAGGAGCTGGAATCTCACTCTCTTTGAATCTTCTTTACCATGCTAAGAGGAGCAGGAAAAAGCAAAAAATTTCAGAATTGCACCTTGCAATGCGGAGAAATTACTGTTTGTGCATTTACAATATTCATTGATTTTTGCCATTGAAAAACGTCCAGAAATGATTGAAGCTACTGACTGAATGAAAGGAGCTGGCATCTCACTCTCTTTGAATCTTCTTTATCATGCTAAGAGGAGCAGGAAAAAGCAAAAAATTTCAGAATTGCACCTTGCAATGCGGAGAAATTACAGTTTGTGCATTTACAATGTTCATGGATTTTTGCCATTGAAAAACGTCCAGAAATGATTGAAGCTACTGACTGAATGAAAGGAGCTGGCATCTCACTCTCTTTGAATCTTCTTTATCATGCTAAGAGGAGCAGGAAAAAGCAAAAAATTTCAGAATTGCACCTTGCAATGCGGAGAAATTACTGTTTGTGCATTTACAATATTCATTGATTTTTGCCATTGAAAAACGTCCAGAAATGATTGAAGCTACTGACTGAATGAAAGGAGCTGGCATCTCACTCTCTTTGAATCTTCTTTATCATGCTAAGAGGAGCAGGAAAAAGCAAAAAATTTCAGAATTGCACCTTGCAATGCGGAGAAATTACTGTTTGTGCATTTACAATATTCATTGATTTTTGCCATTGAAAAACATGTTATTCATATACCAGAAATGTTTGAAGCTACTGACTGAATGAAAGGAGCTGGCATCTCACTCTCTTTGAATCTTCTTTATCATGCTAAGAGGAGCAGGAAAAAGCAAAAAATTTCAGAATTGCACCTTGCAATGCGGAGAAATTACTGTTTGTGCATTTACAATATTCATTGATTTTTGCCTTTGAAAAACGTCCAGAAATGATTGAAGCTACTGACTGAATGAAAGGAGCTGGCATCTCACTCTCTTTGAATCTTGTTTATCATGCTAAGAGGAGCAGGAAAAAGCAAAAAATTTCAGAATTGCACCTTGCAATGCGGAGAAATTACTGTTTGTGCATTTACAATATTCATTGATTTTTGCCATTGAAAAACGTCCAGAAATGATTGAAGCTACTGACTGAATGAAAGGAGCTGGCATCTCACTCTCTTTGAATCTTCTTTATCATGCTAAGAGGAGCAGGAAAAAGCAAAAAATTTCAGAATTGCACCTTGCAATGCGGAGAAATTACTGTTTGTGCATTTACAATATTCATTGATTTTTGCCATTGAAAAACGTCCAGAAATGATTGAAGCTACTGACTGAATGAAAGGAGCTGGCATCTCACTCTCTTTGAATCTTCTTTATCATGCTAAGAGGAGCAGGAAAAAGCAAAAAATTTCAGAATTGCGCCTTGCAATGCGGAGAAATTACTGTTTGTGCATTTACAAAATTCATTGATTTTTGCCATTGAAAAACATCATGTTATTCATATACCAGAAATGATTGAAGCTACTGACTGAATGAAAGGAGCTGGCATCTCACTCTCTTTGAATCTTCTTTATCATGCTAAGAGGAGCAGGAAAAAGTAAAAAATTTCAGAATTGCACCTTGCAATGCGGAGAAATTACTGTTTGTGCATTTACAATATTCATTGATTTTTGCCATTGAAAAACGTCCAGAAATGATTGAAGCTACTGACTGAATGAAAGGAGCTGGCATCTCACTCTCTTTGAATCTTCTTTATCATGCTAAGAGGAGCAGGAAAAAGCAAAAAATTTCAGAATTGCACCTTGCAATGCGGAGAAATTACTGTTTGTGCATTTACAATATTCATTGATTTTTGCGATTGAAAAACATCATGTTATTCATATACCGTAAATGATTGAAGCTACTGACTGAATGAAAGGAGCTGGCATCTCACTCTCTTTGAATCTTCTTTATCATGCTAAGAGGAGCAGGAAAAAGTAAAAAATTTCAGAATTGCATCTTGCAATGCGGAGAAATTACTGTTTGTGCATTTACAATATTCAATGATTTTTGCCATTGAAAAACGTCCAGAAATGATTGAAGCTACTGACTGAACGAAATGAGCTGGCATCTCACTCTCTTTGAATCTTCTTTATCATGCTAAGAGGAGCAGGAAAAAGCAAAAAATTTCAGAATTGCACCTTGCAATGCGGAGAAATTACTGTTTGTGCATTTACAATATTCATTGATTTTTGCCATTGAAAAACATCATGTTATTCATATACCAGAAATGTTTGAAGCTACTGACTGAATGAAAGGAGCTGGCATCTCACTCTCTTTGAATCTTCTTCATAATGCTAAGAGGAGCAGGAAAAAGCAAAAAATTTCAGAATTGCACCTTGCAATGCGGAGAAATTACTGTTTGTGCATTTACAATATTCATTGATTTTTGCCATTGAAAAACGTCCAGAAATGATTGAAGCTACTGACTGAATGAAAGGAGCTGGCATCTCACTCTCTTTGAATCTTCTTTATCATGCTATGAGGAGCAGGAAAAAGCAAAAAATTTCAGAATTGCACCTTGCAATGCGGAGAAATTACTGTTTGTGCATTTACAATATTCATTGATTTTTGCGATTGAAAAACATCATGTTATTCATATACCGTAAATGATTGAAGCTACTGACTGAATGAAAGGAGCTGGCATCTCACTCTCTTTGAATCTTCTTTATCATGCTAAGAGGAGCAGGAAAAAGTAAAAAATTTCAGAATTGCATCTTGCAATGCGGAGAAATTACTGTTTGTGCATTTACAATATTCAATGATTTTTGCCATTGAAAAACGTCCAGAAATGATTGAAGCTACTGACTGAACGAAATGAGCTGGCATCTCACTCTCTTTGAATCTTCTTTATCATGCTAAGAGGAGCAGGAAAAAGCAAAAAATTTCAGAATTGCACCTTGCAATGCGGAGAAATTACTGTTTGTGCATTTACAATATTCATTGATTTTTGCCATTGAAAAACATCATGTTATTCATATACCAGAAATGTTTGAAGCTACTGACTGAATGAAAGGAGCTGGCATCTCACTCTCTTTGAATCTTCTTCATAATGCTAAGAGGAGCAGGAAAAAGCAAAAAATTTCAGAATTGCACCTTGCAATGCGGAGAAATTACTGTTTGTGCATTTACAATATTCATTGATTTTTGCCATTGAAAAACGTCCAGAAATGATTGAAGCTACTGACTGAATGAAAGGAGCTGGCATCTCACTCTCTTTGAATCTTCTTTATCATGCTATGAGGAGCAGGAAAAAGCAAAAAATTTCAGAATTGCACCTTGCAATGCGGAGAAATTACTGTTTGTGCATTTACAATATTCATTGATTTTTGCCATTGAAAAACGTCCAGAAATGATTGAAGCTACTGACTGAATGAAAGGAGCTGGCATCTCACTCTCTTTGAATCTTCTTTATCATGCTAAGAGGAGCAGGAAAAAGCAAAAAATTTCAGAATTGCACCTTGCAATGCGGAGAAATTACTGTTTGTGCATTTACAATATTCATTGATTTTTGCCATTGAAAAACATCATGTTATTCATATACCAGAAATGTTTGAAGCTACTGACTGAATAAAAGGAGCTGGCATCTCACTCTCTTTGAATCTTCTTTACCATACTAAGAGGAGCAGGAAATAGCAAAAAATTTCAGAATTGCACCTTGCAATGCGGAGAAATTACTGTTTGTGCATTTACAATATTCATTGATTTTTGCCATTGAAAAACGTCCAGAAATGATTGAAGCTACTGACTGAATGAAAGGAGCTGGCATCTCACTCTCTTTGAATCTTCTTTATCATGCTAAGAGGAGCAGGAAAAAGCAAAAAATTTCAGACTTGCACCTTGCAATGCGGAGAAATTACTGTTTGTGCATTTACAATATTCATTGATTTTTGCCATTGAAAAACATCATGTTATTCATATACCAGAAATGTTTGAAGCTACTGACTGAATGAAAGGAGCTGGAATCTCACTCTCTTTGAATCTTCTTTACCATGCTAAGAGGAGCAGGAAAAAGCAAAAAATTTCAGAATTGCACCTTGCAATGCGGAGAAATTACTGTTTGTGCATTTACAATATTCATTGATTTTTGCCATTGAAAAACGTCCAGAAATGATTGAAGCTACTGACTGAATGAAAGGAGCTGGCATCTCACTCTCTTTGAATCTTCTTTATCATGCTAAGAGGAGCAGGAAAAAGCAAAAAATTTCAGAATTGCACCTTGCAATGCGGAGAAATTACAGTTTGTGCATTTACAATGTTCATGGATTTTTGCCATTGAAAAACGTCCAGAAATGATTGAAGCTACTGACTGAATGAAAGGAGCTGGCATCTCACTCTCTTTGAATCTTCTTTATCATGCTAAGAGGAGCAGGAAAAAGCAAAAAATTTCAGAATTGCACCTTGCAATGCGGAGAAATTACTGTTTGTGCATTTACAATATTCATTGATTTTTGCCATTGAAAAACGTCCAGAAATGATTGAAGCTACTGACTGAATGAAAGGAGCTGGCATCTCACTCTCTTTGAATCTTCTTTATCATGCTAAGAGGAGCAGGAAAAAGCAAAAAATTTCAGAATTGCACCTTGCAATGCGGAGAAATTACTGTTTGTGCATTTACAATATTCATTGATTTTTGCCATTGAAAAACGTCCAGAAATGATTGAAGCTACTGACTGAATGAAAGGAGCTGGCATCTCACTCTCTTTGAATCTTCTTTATCATGCTAAGAGGAGCAGGAAAAAGCAAAAAATTTCAGAATTGCACCTTGCAATGCGGAGAAATTACTGTTTGTGCATTTACAATATTCATTGATTTTTGCCTTTGAAAAACGTCCAGAAATGATTGAAGCTACTGACTGAATGAAAGGAGCTGGCATCTCACTCTCTTTGAATCTTGTTTATCATGCTAAGAGGAGCAGGAAAAAGCAAAAAATTTCAGAATTGCACCTTGCAATGCGGAGAAATTACTGTTTGTGCATTTACAATATTCATTGATTTTTGCCATTGAAAAACGTCCAGAAATGATTGAAGCTACTGACTGAATGAAAGGAGCTGGCATCTCACTCTCTTTGAATCTTCTTTATCATGCTAAGAGGAGCAGGAAAAAGCAAAAAATTTCAGAATTGCACCTTGCAATGCGGAGAAATTACTGTTTGTGCATTTACAATATTCATTGATTTTTGCCATTGAAAAACGTCCAGAAATGATTGAAGCTACTGACTGAATGAAAGGAGCTGGCATCTCACTCTCTTTGAATCTTCTTTATCATGCTAAGAGGAGCAGGAAAAAGCAAAAAATTTCAGAATTGCGCCTTGCAATGCGGAGAAATTACTGTTTGTGCATTTACAAAATTCATTGATTTTTGCCATTGAAAAACATCATGTTATTCATATACCAGAAATGATTGAAGCTACTGACTGAATGAAAGGAGCTGGCATCTCACTCTCTTTGAATCTTCTTTATCATGCTAAGAGGAGCAGGAAAAAGTAAAAAATTTCAGAATTGCACCTTGCAATGCGGAGAAATTACTGTTTGTGCATTTACAATATTCATTGATTTTTGCCATTGAAAAACGTCCAGAAATGATTGAAGCTACTGACTGAATGAAAGGAGCTGGCATCTCACTCTCTTTGAATCTTCTTTATCATGCTAAGAGGAGCAGGAAAAAGCAAAAAATTTCAGAATTGCACCTTGCAATGCGGAGAAATTACTGTTTGTGCATTTACAATATTCATTGATTTTTGCCATTGAAAAACATCATGTTATTCATATACCAGAAATGTTTGAAGCTACTTACTGAATGAAAGGAGCTGACATCTCACTCTCTTTGAATCTTCTTTATCATGCTAAGAGGAGCAGGAAAAAGCAAAAAATTTCAGAATTGCACCTTGCAATGCGGAGAAATTACTGTTTGTGCATTTACAATATTCATTGATTTTTGCCATTGAAAAACGTCCAGAAATGATTGAAGCTACTGACTGAATGAAAGGAGCTGGCATCTCACTCTCTCTGAAACTTCTTTATCATGCTAAGAGGAGCAGGAAAAAGCAAAAAATTTCAGAATTGCACCTTGCAATGCGGAGAAATTACTGTTTGTGCATTTACAATATTCATTGATTTTTGCCATTGAAAAACGTCCAGAAATGATTGAAGCTACTGACTGAATGAAAGGAGCTGGCATCTCACTCTCTTTGAATCTTCTTTATCATGCTAAGAGGAGCAGGAAAAAGCAAAAAATTTCAGAATTGCACCTTGCAATGCGGAGAAATTACAGTTTGTGCATTTACAATATTCATTGATTTTTGCCATTGAAAAACGTCCAGAAATGATTGAAGCTACTGACTGAATGAAAGGAGCTGGCATCTCACTCTCTTTGAATCTTCTTTATCATGCTAAGAGGAGCAGGAAAAAGCAAAAAATTTCAGAATTGCACCTTGCAATGCGGAGAAATTACTGTTTGTGCATTTACAATATTCATTGATTTTTGCCATTGAAAAACGTCCAGAAATGATTGAAGCTACTGACTGAATGAAAGGAGCTGGCATCTCACTCTCTTTGAATCTTCTTTATCATGCTAAGAGTAGCAGGAAAAAGCAAAAAATTTCAAAATTGCACCTTGCAATGCGGAGAAATTACTGTTTGTGCATTTACAATATTCATTGATTTTTGCCATTGAAAAACATGTTATTCATATACCAGAAATGTTTGAAGCTCCTGACTGAATGAAAGGAGCTGGCACCTCACTCTCTTTGAATCTTCTTTATCATGCTAAGAGGAGCAGGAAAAAGCAAAAAATTTCAGAATTGCACCTTGCAATGCGGAGAAATTACTGTTTGTGCATTTACAATATTCATTGATTTTTGCCATTGAAAAACGTCCAGAAATGATTGAAGCTACTGACTGAATGAAAGGAGCTGGCATCTCACTCTCTCTGAATCTTCTTTATCATGCTAAGAGGAGCAGGAAAAAGCAAAAAATTTCAGAATTGCACCTTGCAATGCGGAGAAATTACTGTTTGTGCATTTACAATATTCATTGATTTTTGCCATTGAAAAATGTCCAGAAATGATTGAAGCTACTGACTGAATGAAAGGAGCTGGCATCTCACTCTCTTTGAATCTTCTTTATCATGCTAAGAGGAGCAGGAAAAAGCAAAAAATTTCAGAATTGCACCTTGCAATGTGGAGAAATTACTGTTTGTGCATTTACAATATTCATTGATTTTTGCCATTGAAAAACGTCCAGAAATGATTGAAGCTACTGACTGAATGAAAGGAGCTGGCATCTCACTCTCTTTGAATCTTCTTTATCATGCTAAGAGGAGCAGGAAAAAGCAAAAAATTTCAGAATTGCACCTTGCAATGCGGAGAAATTACTGTTTGTGCATTTACAATATTCATTGATTTTTGCGATTGAAAAACATCATGTTATTCATATACCAGAAATGATTGAAGCTACTGACTGAATGAAAGGAGCTGGCATCTCACTCTCTTTGAATCTTCTTTATCATGCTAAGAGGAGCAGGAAAAAGTAAAAAATTTCAGAATTGCACCTTGCAATGCGGAGAAATTACTGTTTGTGCATTTACAATATTCAATGATTTTTGCCATTGAAAAACGTCCAGAAATGATTGAAGCTACTGACTGAATGAAAGGAGCTGGCATCTCACTCTCTTTGAATCTTGTTTATCATGCTAAGAGGAGCACGAAAAAGCAAAAAATTTCAGAATTGCACCTTGCAATGCGGAGAAATTACTGTTTGTGCATTTACAATATTCATTGATTTTTGCCATTGAAAAACGTCCAGAAATGATTGAAGCTACTGACTGAATGAAAGGAGCTGGCATCTCACTCTCTTTGAATCTTCTTTATCATGCTAAGAGGAGCAGGAAAAAGCAAAAAATTTCAGAATTGCACCTTGCAATGCGGAGAAATTACTGTTTGTGCATTTACTATATTCATTGATTTTTGCCATTGAAAAACATCGTTATTCATATACCAGAAATGATTGAAGCTACTGACTGAATGAAAGAGCTGGCATCTCACTCTCTTTGAATCTTCTTTATCATGCTAAGAGGAGCAGGAAAAAGTAAAAAATTTCAGAATTGCACCTTGCAATGCGGAGAAATTACTGTTTGTGCATTTACAATATTCATTGATTTTTGCCATTGAAAAACATCATGTTATTCATATACCAGAAATGATTGAAGCTACTGACTGAATGAA
Organism: Phyllobates terribilis; assembly: GCF_046119375.1. Classification (NCBI taxonomy): domain Eukaryota; kingdom Metazoa; phylum Chordata; class Amphibia; order Anura; family Dendrobatidae; genus Phyllobates; species Phyllobates terribilis. The sequence continues at coordinate 56,617 of NW_027366692.1, read as the reverse complement.
AGGAGCTGGCATCTCACTCTCTTTGAATCTTCTTTATCATGCTAAGAGGAGCAGGAAAAAGTAAAAAATTTCAGAATTGCACCTTGCAATGCAGAGAAATTAATGTTTGTGCATTTACAATATTCAATGATTTTTGCCATTGAAAAACGTCCAGAAATGATTGAAGCTACTGACTGAACGAAAGGAGCTGGCATCTCGCTCTCTTTAAATCTTCTTTATCATGCAAAGAGGAGCAGGAAAAAGCAAAAAATTTCAGAATTGCACCTTGCAATGCGGAGAAATCACTGTTTGTGCATTTAAAATATTCATTGATTTTTGCCATTGAAAAACATCATGTTATTCATATACCAGAAATGTTTGAAGCTACTGACTGAATGAAAGGAGCTGGCATCTCACTCTCTTTGAATCTTCTTTATCATGCTAAGAGGAGCAGGAAAAAGCAAAAAATTTCAGAATTGCACCTTGCAATGCGGAGAAATTACTGTTTGTGCATTTACAATATTCATTGATTTTTGCCATTGAAAAACGTCCAGAAATGATTGAAGCTACTGACTGAATGAAAGGAGCTGGCATCTCACTCTCTTTGAATCTTCTTTATCATGCTAAGAGGAGCAGGAAAAAGCAAAAAATTTCAGAATTGCACCTTGCAATGCGGAGAAATTACTGTTTGTGCATTTACAATATTAATTGATTTTTGCCATTGAAAATCATCATGTTATTCATATACCAGAAATGTTTGAAGCTACTGACTGAATGAAAGGAGCTGGCATCTCACTCTCTTTGAATCTTCTTTATCATGCTAAGAGGAGCAGGAAAAAGCAAAAAATTTCAGAATTGCACCTTGCAATGCGGATAAATTACTGTTTGTGCATTTACAATATTCATTGATTTTTGCCATTGAAAAACATCATGTTATTCATATACCAGAAATGATTGAAGCTACTGACTGAATGAAAGAGCTGGCATCTCACTCTCTTTGAATCTTCTTTATCATGCTAAGAGGAGCAGGAAAAAGTAAAAAATTTCAGAATTGCACCTTGCAATGTGGAGAAATTACTGTTTGTGCATTTACAATATTCATTGATTTTTGCCATTGAAAAACATCATGTTATTCATATACCAGAAATGATTGAAGCTACTGACTGAATGAAAGGAGCTGGCATCTCACTCTCTTTGAATCTTCTTTATCATGCTAAGAGGAGCAGGAAAAAGTAAAAAATTTCAGAATTGCACCTTGCAATGCGGAGAAATTAATGTTTGTGCATTTACAATATTCAATGATTTTTGCCATTGAAAAACGTCCAGAAATGATTGAAGCTACTGACTGAACGAAAGGAGCTGGCATCTCACTCTCTTTAAATCTTCTTTATCATGCAAAGAGGAGCAGGAAAAAGCAAAAAATTTCAGAATTGCACCTTGCAATGCGGAGAAATCACTGTTTGTGCATTTAAAATATTCATTGATTTTTGCCATTGAAAAACATCATGTTATTCATATACCAGAAATGTTTGAAGCTACTGACTGAATGAAAGGAGCTGGCATCTCACTCTCTTTGAATCTTCTTTATCATGCTAAGAGGAGCAGGAAAAAGCAAAAAATTTCAGAATTGCACCTTGCAATGCGGAGAAATTACTGTTTGTGCATTTACAATTCATTGATTTTTGCCATTGAAAAACGTCCAGAAATGATTGAAGCTACTGACTGAATGAAAGGAGCTGGCATCTCACTCTCTTTGAATCTTCTTTATCATGCTAAGAGGAGCAGGAAAAAGCAAAAAATTTCAGAATTGCACCTTGCAATGTGGAGAAATTACTGTTTGTGCATTTACAAAATTCATTGATTTTTGCCATTGAAAAACATCATGTTATTCATATACCAGAAATGATTGAAGCTACTGACTGAATGAAAGGAGCTGGCATCTCACTCTCTTTGAATCTTCTTTATCATGCTAAGAGGAGCAGGAAAAAGCAAAAAATTTCAGAATTGCACCTTGCAATGCGGAGAAATTACTGTTTGTGCATTTACAATATTCATTGATTTTTGCCATTGAAAATCATCATGTTATTCATATACCAGAAATGTTTGAAGCTACTGACTGAATGAAAGGAGATGGCATCTCACTCTCTTTGAATCTTCTTGATCATGCTAAGAGGAGCAGGAAAAAGCAAAAAATTTCAGAATTGCACCTTGCAATGCGGATAAATTACTGTTTGTGCATTTACAATATTCATTGATTTTTGCCATTGAAAAACATCATGTTATTCATATACCAGAAATGATTGAAGCTACTGACTGAATGAAAGGAGCTGGCATCTCACTCTCTTTGAATCTTCTTTATCATGCTAAGAGCAGCAGGAAAAAGCAAAAAATTTCAGAATTGCACCTTGCAATGCGGAGAAATTACTGTTTGTGCATTTACAATATTCATTGATTTTTGCCATTGAAAAACATCATGTTATTCATATACCAGAAATGATTGAAGCTACTGACTGAATGAAAGTAGCTGGCATCTCACTCTCTTTGAATCGTCTTTATCATACTAAGAGGAGCAGGAAAAAGCAAAAAATTTCAGAATTGCACCTTGCAATGCGGAGAAATTACTGTTTGTGCATTTACAATATTCATTGATTTTTGCAATTGAAAAACGTCCAGAAATGATTGAAGCTACTGACTGAATGAAAGGAGCTGGCATCTCACTCTCTTTGAATCTTCTTTATCATGCTAAGAGGAGCAGGAAAAAGCAAAAAATTTCAGAATTGCACCTTGCAATGCGGAGAAATTACTGTTTGTGCATTTACAATATTCATTGATTTTTGCCATTGAAAAACATCATGTTATTCATATACCAGAAATGTTTGAAGCTACTGACTGAATGAAAGGAGCTGGCATCTCACTCTCTTTGAATCTTCTTTATCGTGCTAAGAGGAGCAGGAAAAAGCAAAAAATTTCAGAATTGCACCTTGCAATGCGGAGAAATTACTGTTTGTGCATTTACAATATTCATTGATTTTTGCCTTTGAAAAACGTCCAGAAATGATTGAAGCTACTGACTGAATGAAAGGAGCTGGCATCTCACTCTCTTTGAATCTTGTTTATCATGCTAAGAGGAGCAGGAAAAAGCAAAAAATTTCAGAATTGCACCTTGCAATGCGGAGAAATTACTGTTTGTGCATTTACAATATTCATTGATTTTTGCCATTGAAAAACGTCCAGAAATGATTGAAGCTACTGACTGAATGAAAGGAGCTGGCATCTCACTCTCTTTGAATCTTCTTTATCATGCTAAGAGGAGCAGGAAAAAGCAAAAAATTTCAGAATTGCACCTTGCAATGCGGAGAAATTACTGTTTGTGCATTTACAATATTCATTGATTTTTGCCATTGAAAAACATCATGTTATTCATATACCAGAAATGTTTGAAGCTACTGACTGAATGAAAGGAGCTGGCATCTCACTCTCTTTGAATCTTTTTATCATGCTAAGAGGAGCAGGAAAAAGCAAAAAATTTCAGACTTGCACCTTGCAATGCGGAGAAATTACTGTTTGTGCATTTACAATATTCATTGATTTTTGCCATTGAAAAACATCATGTTATTCATATACCAGAAATGTTTGAAGCTACTGACTGAATAAAAGGAGCTGGCATCTCACTCTCTTTGAATCTTCTTTACCATACTAAGAGGAGCAGGAAATAGCAAAAAATTTCAGAATTGCACCTTGCAATGCGGAGAAATTACTGTTTGTGCATTTACAATATTCATTGATTTTTGCCATTGAAAAACGTCCAGAAATGATTGAAGCTACTGACTGAATGAAAGGAGCTGGCATCTCACTCTCTTTGAATCTTCTTTATCATGCTAAGAGGAGCAGGAAAAAGCAAAAAATTTCAGAACTGCACCTTGCAATGCGGAGAAATTACAGTTTGTGCATTTACAATATTCATTGATTTTTGCCATTGAAAAACGTCCAGAAATGATTGAAGCTACTGACTGAATGAAAGGAGCTGGCATCTCACTCTCTTTGAATCTTCTTTATCATGCTAAGAGGAGCAGGAAAAAGCAAAAAATTTCAGACTTGCACCTTGCAATGCGGAGAAATTACTGTTTGTGCATTTACAATATTCATTGATTTTTGCCATTGAAAAACATCATGTTATTCATATACCAGAAATGTTTGAAGCTACTGACTGAATGAAAGGAGCTGGAATCTCACTCTCTTTGAATCTTCTTTACCATGCTAAGAGGAGCAGGAAAAAGCAAAAAATTTCAGAATTGCACCTTGCAATGCGGAGAAATTACTGTTTGTGCATTTACAATATTCATTGATTTTTGCCATTGAAAAACGTCCAGAAATGATTGAAGCTACTGACTGAATGAAAGGAGCTGGCATCTCACTCTCTTTGAATCTTCTTTATCATGCTAAGAGGAGCAGGAAAAAGCAAAAAATTTCAGAATTGCACCTTGCAATGCGGAGAAATTACAGTTTGTGCATTTACAATGTTCATGGATTTTTGCCATTGAAAAACGTCCAGAAATGATTGAAGCTACTGACTGAATGAAAGGAGCTGGCATCTCACTCTCTTTGAATCTTCTTTATCATGCTAAGAGGAGCAGGAAAAAGCAAAAAATTTCAGAATTGCACCTTGCAATGCGGAGAAATTACTGTTTGTGCATTTACAATATTCATTGATTTTTGCCATTGAAAAACGTCCAGAAATGATTGAAGCTACTGACTGAATGAAAGGAGCTGGCATCTCACTCTCTTTGAATCTTCTTTATCATGCTAAGAGGAGCAGGAAAAAGCAAAAAATTTCAGAATTGCACCTTGCAATGCGGAGAAATTACTGTTTGTGCATTTACAATATTCATTGATTTTTGCCATTGAAAAACATGTTATTCATATACCAGAAATGTTTGAAGCTACTGACTGAATGAAAGGAGCTGGCATCTCACTCTCTTTGAATCTTCTTTATCATGCTAAGAGGAGCAGGAAAAAGCAAAAAATTTCAGAATTGCACCTTGCAATGCGGAGAAATTACTGTTTGTGCATTTACAATATTCATTGATTTTTGCCTTTGAAAAACGTCCAGAAATGATTGAAGCTACTGACTGAATGAAAGGAGCTGGCATCTCACTCTCTTTGAATCTTGTTTATCATGCTAAGAGGAGCAGGAAAAAGCAAAAAATTTCAGAATTGCACCTTGCAATGCGGAGAAATTACTGTTTGTGCATTTACAATATTCATTGATTTTTGCCATTGAAAAACGTCCAGAAATGATTGAAGCTACTGACTGAATGAAAGGAGCTGGCATCTCACTCTCTTTGAATCTTCTTTATCATGCTAAGAGGAGCAGGAAAAAGCAAAAAATTTCAGAATTGCACCTTGCAATGCGGAGAAATTACTGTTTGTGCATTTACAATATTCATTGATTTTTGCCATTGAAAAACGTCCAGAAATGATTGAAGCTACTGACTGAATGAAAGGAGCTGGCATCTCACTCTCTTTGAATCTTCTTTATCATGCTAAGAGGAGCAGGAAAAAGCAAAAAATTTCAGAATTGCGCCTTGCAATGCGGAGAAATTACTGTTTGTGCATTTACAAAATTCATTGATTTTTGCCATTGAAAAACATCATGTTATTCATATACCAGAAATGATTGAAGCTACTGACTGAATGAAAGGAGCTGGCATCTCACTCTCTTTGAATCTTCTTTATCATGCTAAGAGGAGCAGGAAAAAGTAAAAAATTTCAGAATTGCACCTTGCAATGCGGAGAAATTACTGTTTGTGCATTTACAATATTCATTGATTTTTGCCATTGAAAAACGTCCAGAAATGATTGAAGCTACTGACTGAATGAAAGGAGCTGGCATCTCACTCTCTTTGAATCTTCTTTATCATGCTAAGAGGAGCAGGAAAAAGCAAAAAATTTCAGAATTGCACCTTGCAATGCGGAGAAATTACTGTTTGTGCATTTACAATATTCATTGATTTTTGCGATTGAAAAACATCATGTTATTCATATACCGTAAATGATTGAAGCTACTGACTGAATGAAAGGAGCTGGCATCTCACTCTCTTTGAATCTTCTTTATCATGCTAAGAGGAGCAGGAAAAAGTAAAAAATTTCAGAATTGCATCTTGCAATGCGGAGAAATTACTGTTTGTGCATTTACAATATTCAATGATTTTTGCCATTGAAAAACGTCCAGAAATGATTGAAGCTACTGACTGAACGAAATGAGCTGGCATCTCACTCTCTTTGAATCTTCTTTATCATGCTAAGAGGAGCAGGAAAAAGCAAAAAATTTCAGAATTGCACCTTGCAATGCGGAGAAATTACTGTTTGTGCATTTACAATATTCATTGATTTTTGCCATTGAAAAACATCATGTTATTCATATACCAGAAATGTTTGAAGCTACTGACTGAATGAAAGGAGCTGGCATCTCACTCTCTTTGAATCTTCTTCATAATGCTAAGAGGAGCAGGAAAAAGCAAAAAATTTCAGAATTGCACCTTGCAATGCGGAGAAATTACTGTTTGTGCATTTACAATATTCATTGATTTTTGCCATTGAAAAACGTCCAGAAATGATTGAAGCTACTGACTGAATGAAAGGAGCTGGCATCTCACTCTCTTTGAATCTTCTTTATCATGCTATGAGGAGCAGGAAAAAGCAAAAAATTTCAGAATTGCACCTTGCAATGCGGAGAAATTACTGTTTGTGCATTTACAATATTCATTGATTTTTGCGATTGAAAAACATCATGTTATTCATATACCGTAAATGATTGAAGCTACTGACTGAATGAAAGGAGCTGGCATCTCACTCTCTTTGAATCTTCTTTATCATGCTAAGAGGAGCAGGAAAAAGTAAAAAATTTCAGAATTGCATCTTGCAATGCGGAGAAATTACTGTTTGTGCATTTACAATATTCAATGATTTTTGCCATTGAAAAACGTCCAGAAATGATTGAAGCTACTGACTGAACGAAATGAGCTGGCATCTCACTCTCTTTGAATCTTCTTTATCATGCTAAGAGGAGCAGGAAAAAGCAAAAAATTTCAGAATTGCACCTTGCAATGCGGAGAAATTACTGTTTGTGCATTTACAATATTCATTGATTTTTGCCATTGAAAAACATCATGTTATTCATATACCAGAAATGTTTGAAGCTACTGACTGAATGAAAGGAGCTGGCATCTCACTCTCTTTGAATCTTCTTCATAATGCTAAGAGGAGCAGGAAAAAGCAAAAAATTTCAGAATTGCACCTTGCAATGCGGAGAAATTACTGTTTGTGCATTTACAATATTCATTGATTTTTGCCATTGAAAAACGTCCAGAAATGATTGAAGCTACTGACTGAATGAAAGGAGCTGGCATCTCACTCTCTTTGAATCTTCTTTATCATGCTATGAGGAGCAGGAAAAAGCAAAAAATTTCAGAATTGCACCTTGCAATGCGGAGAAATTACTGTTTGTGCATTTACAATATTCATTGATTTTTGCGATTGAAAAACATCATGTTATTCATATACCGTAAATGATTGAAGCTACTGACTGAATGAAAGGAGCTGGCATCTCACTCTCTTTGAATCTTCTTTATCATGCTAAGAGGAGCAGGAAAAAGTAAAAAATTTCAGAATTGCATCTTGCAATGCGGAGAAATTACTGTTTGTGCATTTACAATATTCAATGATTTTTGCCATTGAAAAACGTCCAGAAATGATTGAAGCTACTGACTGAACGAAATGAGCTGGCATCTCACTCTCTTTGAATCTTCTTTATCATGCTAAGAGGAGCAGGAAAAAGCAAAAAATTTCAGAATTGCACCTTGCAATGCGGAGAAATTACTGTTTGTGCATTTACAATATTCATTGATTTTTGCCATTGAAAAACATCATGTTATTCATATACCAGAAATGTTTGAAGCTACTGACTGAATGAAAGGAGCTGGCATCTCACTCTCTTTGAATCTTCTTCATAATGCTAAGAGGAGCAGGAAAAAGCAAAAAATTTCAGAATTGCACCTTGCAATGCGGAGAAATTACTGTTTGTGCATTTACAATATTCATTGATTTTTGCCATTGAAAAACGTCCAGAAATGATTGAAGCTACTGACTGAATGAAAGGAGCTGGCATCTCACTCTCTTTGAATCTTCTTTATCATGCTATGAGGAGCAGGAAAAAGCAAAAAATTTCAGAATTGCACCTTGCAATGCGGAGAAATTACTGTTTGTGCATTTACAATATTCATTGATTTTTGCGATTGAAAAACATCATGTTATTCATATACCGTAAATGATTGAAGCTACTGACTGAATGAAAGGAGCTGGCATCTCACTCTCTTTGAATCTTCTTTATCATGCTAAGAGGAGCAGGAAAAAGTAAAAAATTTCAGAATTGCATCTTGCAATGCGGAGAAATTACTGTTTGTGCATTTACAATATTCAATGATTTTTGCCATTGAAAAACGTCCAGAAATGATTGAAGCTACTGACTGAACGAAATGAGCTGGCATCTCACTCTCTTTGAATCTTCTTTATCATGCTAAGAGGAGCAGGAAAAAGCAAAAAATTTCAGAATTGCACCTTGCAATGCGGAGAAATTACTGTTTGTGCATTTACAATATTCATTGATTTTTGCCATTGAAAAACATCATGTTATTCATATACCAGAAATGTTTGAAGCTACTGACTGAATGAAAGGAGCTGGCATCTCACTCTCTTTGAATCTTCTTCATAATGCTAAGAGGAGCAGGAAAAAGCAAAAAATTTCAGAATTGCACCTTGCAATGCGGAGAAATTACTGTTTGTGCATTTACAATATTCATTGATTTTTGCCATTGAAAAACGTCCAGAAATGATTGAAGCTACTGACTGAATGAAAGGAGCTGGCATCTCACTCTCTTTGAATCTTCTTTATCATGCTATGAGGAGCAGGAAAAAGCAAAAAATTTCAGAATTGCACCTTGCAATGCGGAGAAATTACTGTTTGTGCATTTACAATATTCATTGATTTTTGCCATTGAAAAACGTCCAGAAATGATTGAAGCTACTGACTGAATGAAAGGAGCTGGCATCTCACTCTCTTTGAATCTTCTTTATCATGCTAAGAGGAGCAGGAAAAAGCAAAAAATTTCAGAATTGCACCTTGCAATGCGGAGAAATTACTGTTTGTGCATTTACAATATTCATTGATTTTTGCCATTGAAAAACATCATGTTATTCATATACCAGAAATGTTTGAAGCTACTGACTGAATAAAAGGAGCTGGCATCTCACTCTCTTTGAATCTTCTTTACCATACTAAGAGGAGCAGGAAATAGCAAAAAATTTCAGAATTGCACCTTGCAATGCGGAGAAATTACTGTTTGTGCATTTACAATATTCATTGATTTTTGCCATTGAAAAACGTCCAGAAATGATTGAAGCTACTGACTGAATGAAAGGAGCTGGCATCTCACTCTCTTTGAATCTTCTTTATCATGCTAAGAGGAGCAGGAAAAAGCAAAAAATTTCAGACTTGCACCTTGCAATGCGGAGAAATTACTGTTTGTGCATTTACAATATTCATTGATTTTTGCCATTGAAAAACATCATGTTATTCATATACCAGAAATGTTTGAAGCTACTGACTGAATGAAAGGAGCTGGAATCTCACTCTCTTTGAATCTTCTTTACCATGCTAAGAGGAGCAGGAAAAAGCAAAAAATTTCAGAATTGCACCTTGCAATGCGGAGAAATTACTGTTTGTGCATTTACAATATTCATTGATTTTTGCCATTGAAAAACGTCCAGAAATGATTGAAGCTACTGACTGAATGAAAGGAGCTGGCATCTCACTCTCTTTGAATCTTCTTTATCATGCTAAGAGGAGCAGGAAAAAGCAAAAAATTTCAGAATTGCACCTTGCAATGCGGAGAAATTACAGTTTGTGCATTTACAATGTTCATGGATTTTTGCCATTGAAAAACGTCCAGAAATGATTGAAGCTACTGACTGAATGAAAGGAGCTGGCATCTCACTCTCTTTGAATCTTCTTTATCATGCTAAGAGGAGCAGGAAAAAGCAAAAAATTTCAGAATTGCACCTTGCAATGCGGAGAAATTACTGTTTGTGCATTTACAATATTCATTGATTTTTGCCATTGAAAAACGTCCAGAAATGATTGAAGCTACTGACTGAATGAAAGGAGCTGGCATCTCACTCTCTTTGAATCTTCTTTATCATGCTAAGAGGAGCAGGAAAAAGCAAAAAATTTCAGAATTGCACCTTGCAATGCGGAGAAATTACTGTTTGTGCATTTACAATATTCATTGATTTTTGCCATTGAAAAACGTCCAGAAATGATTGAAGCTACTGACTGAATGAAAGGAGCTGGCATCTCACTCTCTTTGAATCTTCTTTATCATGCTAAGAGGAGCAGGAAAAAGCAAAAAATTTCAGAATTGCACCTTGCAATGCGGAGAAATTACTGTTTGTGCATTTACAATATTCATTGATTTTTGCCTTTGAAAAACGTCCAGAAATGATTGAAGCTACTGACTGAATGAAAGGAGCTGGCATCTCACTCTCTTTGAATCTTGTTTATCATGCTAAGAGGAGCAGGAAAAAGCAAAAAATTTCAGAATTGCACCTTGCAATGCGGAGAAATTACTGTTTGTGCATTTACAATATTCATTGATTTTTGCCATTGAAAAACGTCCAGAAATGATTGAAGCTACTGACTGAATGAAAGGAGCTGGCATCTCACTCTCTTTGAATCTTCTTTATCATGCTAAGAGGAGCAGGAAAAAGCAAAAAATTTCAGAATTGCACCTTGCAATGCGGAGAAATTACTGTTTGTGCATTTACAATATTCATTGATTTTTGCCATTGAAAAACGTCCAGAAATGATTGAAGCTACTGACTGAATGAAAGGAGCTGGCATCTCACTCTCTTTGAATCTTCTTTATCATGCTAAGAGGAGCAGGAAAAAGCAAAAAATTTCAGAATTGCGCCTTGCAATGCGGAGAAATTACTGTTTGTGCATTTACAAAATTCATTGATTTTTGCCATTGAAAAACATCATGTTATTCATATACCAGAAATGATTGAAGCTACTGACTGAATGAAAGGAGCTGGCATCTCACTCTCTTTGAATCTTCTTTATCATGCTAAGAGGAGCAGGAAAAAGTAAAAAATTTCAGAATTGCACCTTGCAATGCGGAGAAATTACTGTTTGTGCATTTACAATATTCATTGATTTTTGCCATTGAAAAACGTCCAGAAATGATTGAAGCTACTGACTGAATGAAAGGAGCTGGCATCTCACTCTCTTTGAATCTTCTTTATCATGCTAAGAGGAGCAGGAAAAAGCAAAAAATTTCAGAATTGCACCTTGCAATGCGGAGAAATTACTGTTTGTGCATTTACAATATTCATTGATTTTTGCCATTGAAAAACATCATGTTATTCATATACCAGAAATGTTTGAAGCTACTTACTGAATGAAAGGAGCTGACATCTCACTCTCTTTGAATCTTCTTTATCATGCTAAGAGGAGCAGGAAAAAGCAAAAAATTTCAGAATTGCACCTTGCAATGCGGAGAAATTACTGTTTGTGCATTTACAATATTCATTGATTTTTGCCATTGAAAAACGTCCAGAAATGATTGAAGCTACTGACTGAATGAAAGGAGCTGGCATCTCACTCTCTCTGAAACTTCTTTATCATGCTAAGAGGAGCAGGAAAAAGCAAAAAATTTCAGAATTGCACCTTGCAATGCGGAGAAATTACTGTTTGTGCATTTACAATATTCATTGATTTTTGCCATTGAAAAACGTCCAGAAATGATTGAAGCTACTGACTGAATGAAAGGAGCTGGCATCTCACTCTCTTTGAATCTTCTTTATCATGCTAAGAGGAGCAGGAAAAAGCAAAAAATTTCAGAATTGCACCTTGCAATGCGGAGAAATTACAGTTTGTGCATTTACAATATTCATTGATTTTTGCCATTGAAAAACGTCCAGAAATGATTGAAGCTACTGACTGAATGAAAGGAGCTGGCATCTCACTCTCTTTGAATCTTCTTTATCATGCTAAGAGGAGCAGGAAAAAGCAAAAAATTTCAGAATTGCACCTTGCAATGCGGAGAAATTACTGTTTGTGCATTTACAATATTCATTGATTTTTGCCATTGAAAAACGTCCAGAAATGATTGAAGCTACTGACTGAATGAAAGGAGCTGGCATCTCACTCTCTTTGAATCTTCTTTATCATGCTAAGAGTAGCAGGAAAAAGCAAAAAATTTCAAAATTGCACCTTGCAATGCGGAGAAATTACTGTTTGTGCATTTACAATATTCATTGATTTTTGCCATTGAAAAACATGTTATTCATATACCAGAAATGTTTGAAGCTCCTGACTGAATGAAAGGAGCTGGCACCTCACTCTCTTTGAATCTTCTTTATCATGCTAAGAGGAGCAGGAAAAAGCAAAAAATTTCAGAATTGCACCTTGCAATGCGGAGAAATTACTGTTTGTGCATTTACAATATTCATTGATTTTTGCCATTGAAAAACGTCCAGAAATGATTGAAGCTACTGACTGAATGAAAGGAGCTGGCATCTCACTCTCTCTGAATCTTCTTTATCATGCTAAGAGGAGCAGGAAAAAGCAAAAAATTTCAGAATTGCACCTTGCAATGCGGAGAAATTACTGTTTGTGCATTTACAATATTCATTGATTTTTGCCATTGAAAAATGTCCAGAAATGATTGAAGCTACTGACTGAATGAAAGGAGCTGGCATCTCAATCTCTTTGAATCTTCTTTATCATGCTAAGAGGAGCAGGAAAAAGCAAAAAATTTCAGAATTGCACCTTGCAATGTGGAGAAATTACTGTTTGTGCATTTACAATATTCATTGATTTTTGCCATTGAAAAACGTCCAGAAATGATTGAAGCTACTGACTGAATGAAAGGAGCTGGCATCTCACTCTCTTTGAATCTTCTTTATCATGCTAAGAGGAGCAGGAAAAAGCAAAAAATTTCAGAATTGCACCTTGCAATGCGGAGAAATTACTGTTTGTGCATTTACAATATTCATTGATTTTTGCGATTGAAAAACATCATGTTATTCATATACCAGAAATGATTGAAGCTACTGACTGAATGAAAGGAGCTGGCATCTCACTCTCTTTGAATCTTCTTTATCATGCTAAGAGGAGCAGGAAAAAGTAAAAAATTTCAGAATTGCACCTTGCAATGCGGAGAAATTACTGTTTGTGCATTTACAATATTCAATGATTTTTGCCATTGAAAAACGTCCAGAAATGATTGAAGCTACTGACTGAATGAAAGGAGCTGGCATCTCACTCTCTTTGAATCTTGTTTATCATGCTAAGAGGAGCACGAAAAAGCAAAAAATTTCAGAATTGCACCTTGCAATGCGGAGAAATTACTGTTTGTGCATTTACAATATTCATTGATTTTTGCCATTGAAAAACGTCCAGAAATGATTGAAGCTACTGACTGAATGAAAGGAGCTGGCATCTCACTCTCTTTGAATCTTCTTTATCATGCTAAGAGGAGCAGGAAAAAGCAAAAAATTTCAGAATTGCACCTTGCAATGCGGAGAAATTACTGTTTGTGCATTTACTATATTCATTGATTTTTGCCATTGAAAAACATCGTTATTCATATACCAGAAATGATTGAAGCTACTGACTGAATGAAAGAGCTGGCATCTCACTCTCTTTGAATCTTCTTTATCATGCTAAGAGGAGCAGGAAAAAGTAAAAAATTTCAGAATTGCACCTTGCAATGCGGAGAAATTACTGTTTGTGCATTTACAATATTCATTGATTTTTGCCATTGAAAAACATCATGTTATTCATATACCAGAAATGATTGAAGCTACTGACTGAATGAAAGGAGCTGGCATCTCACTCTCTTTGAATCTTCTTTATCATGCTAAGAGGAGCAGGAAAAAGTAAAAAATTTCAGAATTGCACCTTGCAATGCAGAGAAATTAATGTTTGTGCATTTACAATATTCAATGATTTTTGCCATTGAAAAACGTCCAGAAATGATTGAAGCTACTGACTGAACGAAAGGAGCTGGCATCTCGCTCTCTTTAAATCTTCTTTATCATGCAAAGAGGAGCAGGAAAAAGCAAAAAATTTCAGAATTGCACCTTGCAATGCGGAGAAATCACTGTTTGTGCATTTAAAATATTCATTGATTTTTGCCATTGAAAAACATCATGTTATTCATATACCAGAAATGTTTGAAGCTACTGACTGAATGAAAGGAGCTGGCATCTCACTCTCTTTGAATCTTCTTTATCATGCTAAGAGGAGCAGGAAAAAGCAAAAAATTTCAGAATTGCACCTTGCAATGCGGAGAAATTACTGTTTGTGCATTTACAATTCATTGATTTTTGCCATTGAAAAACGTCCAGAAATGATTGAAGCTACTGACTGAATGAAAGGAGCTGGCATCTCACTCTCTTTGAATCTTCTTTATCATGCTAAGAGGAGCAGGAAAAAGCAAAAAAATTCAGAATTGCACCTTGCAATGCGGAGAAATTACTGTTTGTGCATTTACAAAATTCATTGATTTTTGCCATTGAAAAACATCATGTTATTCATATACCAGAAATGATTGAAGCTACTGACTGAATGAAAGGAGCTGGCATCTCACTCTCTTTGAATCTTCTTTATCATGCTAAGAGGAGCAGGAAAAAGCAAAAAATTTCAGAATTGCACCTTGCAATGCGGAGAAATTACTGTTTGTGCATTTACAATATTCATTGATTTTTGCCATTGAAAAACGTCCAGAAATGATTGAAGCTACTGACTGAATGAAAGGAGCTGGCATCTCACTCTCTTTGAATCTTCTTTATCATGCTAAGAGGAGCAGGAAAAAGCAAAAAATTTCAGAATTGCACCTTGCAATGCGGAGAAATTACTGTTTGTGCATTTACAATATTAATTGATTTTTGCCATTGAAAATCATCATGTTATTCATATACCAGAAATGTTTGAAGCTACTGACTGAATGAAAGGAGCTGGCATCTCACTCTCTTTGAATCTTCTTTATCATGCTAAGAGGAGCAGGAAAAAGCAAAAAATTTCAGAATTGCACCTTGCAATGCGGATAAATTACTGTTTGTGCATTTACAATATTCATTGATTTTTGCCATTGAAAAACATCATGTTATTCATATACCAGAAATGATTGAAGCTACTGACTGAATGAAAGAGCTGGCATCTCACTCTCTTTGAATCTTCTTTATCATGCTAAGAGGAGCAGGAAAAAGTAAAAAATTTCAGAATTGCACCTTGCAATGTGGAGAAATTACTGTTTGTGCATTTACAATATTCATTGATTTTTGCCATTGAAAAACATCATGTTATTCATATACCAGAAATGATTGAAGCTACTGACTGAATGAAAGGAGCTGGCATCTCACTCTCTTTGAATCTTCTTTATCATGCTAAGAGGAGCAGGAAAAAGTAAAAAATTTCAGAATTGCACCTTGCAATGCGGAGAAATTAATGTTTGTGCATTTACAATATTCAATGATTTTTGCCATTGAAAAACGTCCAGAAATGATTGAAGCTACTGACTGAACGAAAGGAGCTGGCATCTCACTCTCTTTAAATCTTCTTTATCATGCAAAGAGGAGCAGGAAAAAGCAAAAAATTTCAGAATTGCACCTTGCAATGCGGAGAAATCACTGTTTGTGCATTTAAAATATTCATTGATTTTTGCCATTGAAAAACATCATGTTATTCATATACCAGAAATGTTTGAAGCTACTGACTGAATGAAAGGAGCTGGCATCTCACTCTCTTTGAATCTTCTTTATCATGCTAAGAGGAGCAGGAAAAAGCAAAAAATTTCAGAATTGCACCTTGCAATGCGGAGAAATTACTGTTTGTGCATTTACAATTCATTGATTTTTGCCATTGAAAAACGTCCAGAAATGATTGAAGCTACTGACTGAATGAAAGGAGCTGGCATCTCACTCTCTTTGAATCTTCTTTATCATGCTAAGAGGAGCAGGAAAAAGCAAAAAATTTCAGAATTGCACCTTGCAATGCGGAGAAATTACTGTTTGTGCATTTACAAAATTCATTGATTTTTGCCATTGAAAAACATCATGTTATTCATATACCAGAAATGATTGAAGCTACTGACTGAATGAAAGGAGCTGGCATCTCACTCTCTTTGAATCTTCTTTATCATGCTAAGAGGAGCAGGAAAAAGCAAAAAATTTCAGAATTGCACCTTGCAATGCGGAGAAATTACTGTTTGTGCATTTACAATATTCATTGATTTTTGCCATTGAAAAACGTCCAGAAATGATTGAAGCTACTGACTGAATGAAAGGAGCTGGCATCTCACTCTCTTTGAATCTTCTTTATCATGCTAAGAGGAGCAGGAAAAAGCAAAAAATTTCAGAATTGCACCTTGCAATGCGGAGAAATTACTGTTTGTGCATTTACAATATTCATTGATTTTTGCCATTGAAAATCATCATGTTATTCATATACCAGAAATGTTTGAAGCTACTGACTGAATGAAAGGAGCTGGCATCTCACTCTCTTTGAATCTTCTTTATCATGCTAAGAGGAGCAGGAAAAAGCAAAAAATTTCAGAATTGCACCTTGCAATGCGGATAAATTACTGTTTGTGCATTTACAATATTCATTGATTTTTGCCATTGAAAAACATCATGTTATTCATATACCAGAAATGATTGAAGCTACTGACTGAATGAAAGGAGCTGGCATCTCACTCTCTTTGAATCTTCTTTATCATGCTAAGAGCAGCAGGAAAAAGCAAAAAATTTCAGAATTGCACCTTGCAATGCGGAGAAATTACTGTTTGTGCATTTACAATATTCATTGATTTTTGCCATTGAAAAACATCATGTTATTCATATACCAGAAATGATTGAAGCTACTGACTGAATGAAAGTAGCTGGCATCTCACTCTCTTTGAATCGTCTTTATCATGCTAAGAGGAGCAGGAAAAAGCAAAAAATTTCAGAATTGCACCTTGCAATGCGGAGAAATTACTGTTTGTGCATTTACAATATTCATTGATTTTTGCAATTGAAAAACGTCCAGAAATGATTGAAGCTACTGACTGAATGAAAGGAGCTGGCATCTCACTCTCTTTGAATCTTCTTTATCATGCTAAGAGGAGCAGGAAAAAGCAAAAAATTTCAGAATTGCACCTTGCAATGCGGAGAAATTACTGTTTGTGCATTTACAATATTCATTGATTTTTGCCATTGAAAAACATCATGTTATTCATATACCAGAAATGTTTGAAGCTACTGACTGAATGAAAGGAGCTGGCATCTCACTCTCTTTGAATCTTCTTTATCGTGCTAAGAGGAGCAGGAAAAAGCAAAAAATTTCAGAATTGCACCTTGCAATGCGGAGAAATTACTGTTTGTGCATTTACAATATTCATTGATTTTTGCCTTTGAAAAACGTCCAGAAATGATTGAAGCTACTGACTGAATGAAAGGAGCTGGCATCTCACTCTCTTTGAATCTTGTTTATCATGCTAAGAGGAGCAGGAAAAAGCAAAAAATTTCAGAATTGCACCTTGCAATGCGGAGAAATTACTGTTTGTGCATTTACAATATTCATTGATTTTTGCCATTGAAAAACGTCCAGAAATGATTGAAGCTACTGACTGAATGAAAGGAGCTGGCATCTCACTCTCTTTGAATCTTCTTTATCATGCTAAGAGGAGCAGGAAAAAGCAAAAAATTTCAGAATTGCACCTTGCAATGCGGAGAAATTACTGTTTGTGCATTTACAATATTCATTGATTTTTGCCATTGAAAAACATCATGTTATTCATATACCAGAAATGTTTGAAGCTACTGACTGAATGAAAGGAGCTGGCATCTCACTCTCTTTGAATCTTTTTATCATGCTAAGAGGAGCAGGAAAAAGCAAAAAATTTCAGACTTGCACCTTGCAATGCGGAGAAATTACTGTTTGTGCATTTACAATATTCATTGATTTTTGCCATTGAAAAACATCATGTTATTCATATACCAGAAATGTTTGAAGCTACTGACTGAATAAAAGGAGCTGGCATCTCACTCTCTTTGAATCTTCTTTACCATACTAAGAGGAGCAGGAAATAGCAAAAAATTTCAGAATTGCACCTTGCAATGCGGAGAAATTACTGTTTGTGCATATACAATATTCATTGATTTTTGCCATTGAAAAACGTCCAGAAATGATTGAAGCTACTGACTGAATGAAAGGAGCTGGCATCTCACTCTCTTTGAATCTTCTTTATCATGCTAAGAGGAGCAGGAAAAAGCAAAAAATTTCAGAATTGCACCTTGCAATGCGGAGAAATTACAGTTTGTGCATTTACAATATTCATTGATTTTTGCCATTGAAAAACGTCCAGAAATGATTGAAGCTACTGACTGAATGAAAGGAGCTGGCATCTCACTCTCTTTGAATCTTCTTTATCATGCTAAGAGGAGCAGGAAAAAGCAAAAAATTTCAGACTTGCACCTTGCAATGCGGAGAAATTACTGTTTGTGCATTTACAATATTCATTGATTTTTGCCATTGAAAAACATCATGTTATTCATATACCAGAAATGTTTGAAGCTACTGACTGAATGAAAGGAGCTGGAATCTCACTCTCTTTGAATCTTCTTTACCATGCTAAGAGGAGCAGGAAAAAGCAAAAAATTTCAGAATTGCACCTTGCAATGCGGAGAAATTACTGTTTGTGCATTTACAATATTCATTGATTTTTGCCATTGAAAAACGTCCAGAAATGATTGAAGCTACTGACTGAATGAAAGGAGCTGGCATCTCACTCTCTTTGAATCTTCTTTATCATGCTAAGAGGAGCAGGAAAAAGCAAAAAATTTCAGAATTGCACCTTGCAATGCGGAGAAATTACAGTTTGTGCATTTACAATGTTCATGGATTTTTGCCATTGAAAAACGTCCAGAAATGATTGAAGCTACTGACTGAATGAAAGGAGCTGGCATCTCACTCTCTTTGAATCTTCTTTATCATGCTAAGAGGAGCAGGAAAAAGCAAAAAATTTCAGAATTGCACCTTGCAATGCGGAGAAATTACTGTTTGTGCATTTACAATATTCATTGATTTTTGCCATTGAAAAACGTCCAGAAATGATTGAAGCTACTGACTGAATGAAAGGAGCTGGCATCTCACTCTCTTTGAATCTTCTTTATCATGCTAAGAGGAGCAGGAAAAAGCAAAAAATTTCAGAATTGCACCTTGCAATGCGGAGAAATTACTGTTTGTGCATTTACAATATTCATTGATTTTTGCCTTTGAAAAACGTCCAGAAATGATTGAAGCTACTGACTGAATGAAAGGAGCTGGCATCTCACTCTCTTTGAATCTTGTTTATCATGCTAAGAGGAGCAGGAAAAAGCAAAAAATTTCAGAATTGCACCTTGCAATGCGGAGAAATTACTGTTTGTGCATTTACAATATTCATTGATTTTTGCCATTGAAAAACGTCCAGAAATGATTGAAGCTACTGACTGAATGAAAGGAGCTGGCATCTCACTCTCTTTGAATCTTCTTTATCATGCTAAGAGGAGCAGGAAAAAGCAAAAAATTTCAGAATTGCACCTTGCAATGCGGAGAAATTACTGTTTGTGCATTTACAATATTCATTGATTTTTGCCATTGAAAAACGTCCAGAAATGATTGAAGCTACTGACTGAATGAAAGGAGCTGGCATCTCACTCTCTTTGAATCTTCTTTATCATGCTAAGAGGAGCAGGAAAAAGCAAAAAATTTCAGAATTGCGCCTTGCAATGCGGAGAAATTACTGTTTGTGCATTTACAAAATTCATTGATTTTTGCCATTGAAAAACATCATGTTATTCATATACCAGAAATGATTGAAGCTACTGACTGAATGAAAGGAGCTGGCATCTCACTCTCTTTGAATCTTCTTTATCATGCTAAGAGGAGCAGGAAAAAGTAAAAAATTTCAGAATTGCACCTTGCAATGCGGAGAAATTACTGTTTGTGCATTTACAATATTCATTGATTTTTGCCATTGAAAAACGTCCAGAAATGATTGAAGCTACTGACTGAATGAAAGGAGCTGGCATCTCACTCTCTTTGAATCTTCTTTATCATGCTAAGAGGAGCAGGAAAAAGCAAAAAATTTCAGAATTGCACCTTGCAATGCGGAGAAATTACTGTTTGTGCATTTACAATATTCATTGATTTTTGCGATTGAAAAACATCATGTTATTCATATACCGTAAATGATTGAAGCTACTGACTGAATGAAAGGAGCTGGCATCTCACTCTCTTTGAATCTTCTTTATCATGCTAAGAGGAGCAGGAAAAAGTAAAAAATTTCAGAATTGCATCTTGCAATGCGGAGAAATTACTGTTTGTGCATTTACAATATTCAATGATTTTTGCCATTGAAAAACGTCCAGAAATGATTGAAGCTACTGACTGAACGAAATGAGCTGGCATCTCACTCTCTTTGAATCTTCTTTATCATGCTAAGAGGAGCAGGAAAAAGCAAAAAATTTCAGAATTGCACCTTGCAATGCGGAGAAATTACTGTTTGTGCATTTACAATATTCATTGATTTTTGCCATTGAAAAACATCATGTTATTCATATACCAGAAATGTTTGAAGCTACTGACTGAATGAAAAGAGCTGGCATCTCACTCTCTTTGAATCTTCTTCATAATGCTAAGAGGAGCAGGAAAAAGCAAAAAATTTCAGAATTGCACCTTGCAATGCGGAGAAATTACTGTTTGTGCATTTACAATATTCATTGATTTTTGCCATTGAAAAACATCATGTTATTCATATACCAGAAATGATTGAAGCTACTGACTGAATGAAAGTAGCTGGCATCTCACTCTCTTTGAATCGTCTTTATCATGCTAAGAGGAGCAGGAAAAAGCAAAAAATTTCAGAATTGCACCTTGCAATGCGGAGAAATTACTGTTTGTGCATTTACAATATTCATTGATTTTTGCAATTGAAAAACGTCCAGAAATGATTGAAGCTACTGACTGAATGAAAGGAGCTGGCATCTCACTCTCTTTGAATCTTCTTTATCATGCTAAGAGGAGCAGGAAAAAGCAAAAAATTTCAGAATTGCACCTTGCAATGCGGAGAAATTACTGTTTGTGCATTTACAATATTCATTGATTTTTGCCATTGAAAAACATCATGTTATTCATATACCAGAAATGTTTGAAGCTACTGACTGAATGAAAGGAGCTGGCATCTCACTCTCTTTGAATCTTCTTTATCGTGCTAAGAGGAGCAGGAAAAAGCAAAAAATTTCAGAATTGCACCTTGCAATGCGGAGAAATTACTGTTTGTGCATTTACAATATTCATTGATTTTTGCCTTTGAAAAACGTCCAGAAATGATTGAAGCTACTGACTGAATGAAAGGAGCTGGCATCTCACTCTCTTTGAATCTTGTTTATCATGCTAAGAGGAGCAGGAAAAAGCAAAAAATTTCAGAATTGCACCTTGCAATGCGGAGAAATTACTGTTTGTGCATTTACAATATTCATTGATTTTTGCCATTGAAAAACGTCCAGAAATGATTGAAGCTACTGACTGAATGAAAGGAGCTGGCATCTCACTCTCTTTGAATCTTCTTTATCATGCTAAGAGGAGCAGGAAAAAGCAAAAAATTTCAGAATTGCACCTTGCAATGCGGAGAAATTACTGTTTGTGCATTTACAATATTCATTGATTTTTGCCATTGAAAAACATCATGTTATTCATATACCAGAAATGTTTGAAGCTACTGACTGAATGAAAGGAGCTGGCATCTCACTCTCTTTGAATCTTTTTATCATGCTAAGAGGAGCAGGAAAAAGCAAAAAATTTCAGACTTGCACCTTGCAATGCGGAGAAATTACTGTTTGTGCATTTACAATATTCATTGATTTTTGCCATTGAAAAACATCATGTTATTCATATACCAGAAATGTTTGAAGCTACTGACTGAATAAAAGGAGCTGGCATCTCACTCTCTTTGAATCTTCTTTACCATACTAAGAGGAGCAGGAAATAGCAAAAAATTTCAGAATTGCACCTTGCAATGCGGAGAAATTACTGTTTGTGCATATACAATATTCATTGATTTTTGCCATTGAAAAACGTCCAGAAATGATTGAAGCTACTGACTGAATGAAAGGAGCTGGCATCTCACTCTCTTTGAATCTTCTTTATCATGCTAAGAGGAGCAGGAAAAAGCAAAAAATTTCAGAATTGCACCTTGCAATGCGGAGAAATTACAGTTTGTGCATTTACAATATTCATTGATTTTTGCCATTGAAAAACGTCCAGAAATGATTGAAGCTACTGACTGAATGAAAGGAGCTGGCATCTCACTCTCTTTGAATCTTCTTTATCATGCTAAGAGGAGCAGGAAAAAGCAAAAAATTTCAGACTTGCACCTTGCAATGCGGAGAAATTACTGTTTGTGCATTTACAATATTCATTGATTTTTGCCATTGAAAAACATCATGTTATTCATATACCAGAAATGTTTGAAGCTACTGACTGAATGAAAGGAGCTGGAATCTCACTCTCTTTGAATCTTCTTTACCATGCTAAGAGGAGCAGGAAAAAGCAAAAAATTTCAGAATTGCACCTTGCAATGCGGAGAAATTACTGTTTGTGCATTTACAATATTCATTGATTTTTGCCATTGAAAAACGTCCAGAAATGATTGAAGCTACTGACTGAATGAAAGGAGCTGGCATCTCACTCTCTTTGAATCTTCTTTATCATGCTAAGAGGAGCAGGAAAAAGCAAAAAATTTCAGAATTGCACCTTGCAATGCGGAGAAATTACAGTTTGTGCATTTACAATGTTCATGGATTTTTGCCATTGAAAAACGTCCAGAAATGATTGAAGCTACTGACTGAATGAAAGGAGCTGGCATCTCACTCTCTTTGAATCTTCTTTATCATGCTAAGAGGAGCAGGAAAAAGCAAAAAATTTCAGAATTGCACCTTGCAATGCGGAGAAATTACTGTTTGTGCATTTACAATATTCATTGATTTTTGCCATTGAAAAACGTCCAGAAATGATTGAAGCTACTGACTGAATGAAAGGAGCTGGCATCTCACTCTCTTTGAATCTTCTTTATCATGCTAAGAGGAGCAGGAAAAAGCAAAAAATTTCAGAATTGCACCTTGCAATGCGGAGAAATTACTGTTTGTGCATTTACAATATTCATTGATTTTTGCCTTTGAAAAACGTCCAGAAATGATTGAAGCTACTGACTGAATGAAAGGAGCTGGCATCTCACTCTCTTTGAATCTTGTTTATCATGCTAAGAGGAGCAGGAAAAAGCAAAAAATTTCAGAATTGCACCTTGCAATGCGGAGAAATTACTGTTTGTGCATTTACAATATTCATTGATTTTTGCCATTGAAAAACGTCCAGAAATGATTGAAGCTACTGACTGAATGAAAGGAGCTGGCATCTCACTCTCTTTGAATCTTCTTTATCATGCTAAGAGGAGCAGGAAAAAGCAAAAAATTTCAGAATTGCACCTTGCAATGCGGAGAAATTACTGTTTGTGCATTTACAATATTCATTGATTTTTGCCATTGAAAAACGTCCAGAAATGATTGAAGCTACTGACTGAATGAAAGGAGCTGGCATCTCACTCTCTTTGAATCTTCTTTATCATGCTAAGAGGAGCAGGAAAAAGCAAAAAATTTCAGAATTGCGCCTTGCAATGCGGAGAAATTACTGTTTGTGCATTTACAAAATTCATTGATTTTTGCCATTGAAAAACATCATGTTATTCATATACCAGAAATGATTGAAGCTACTGACTGAATGAAAGGAGCTGGCATCTCACTCTCTTTGAATCTTCTTTAT
This sequence comes from Phyllobates terribilis, assembly GCF_046119375.1. NCBI lineage: Eukaryota > Metazoa > Chordata > Amphibia > Anura > Dendrobatidae > Phyllobates > Phyllobates terribilis. Next base: position 32,676 of record NW_027366692.1, on the reverse strand, counting down.
CATGCTAAGAGGAGCAGGAAAAAGTAAAAAATTTCAGAATTGCACCTTGCAATGCGGAGAAATTACTGTTTGTGCATTTACAATATTCATTGATTTTTGCCATTGAAAAACGTCCAGAAATGATTGAAGCTACTGACTGAATGAAAGGAGCTGGCATCTCACTCTCTTTGAATCTTCTTTATCATGCTAAGAGGAGCAGGAAAAAGCAAAAAATTTCAGAATTGCACCTTGCAATGCGGAGAAATTACTGTTTGTGCATTTACAATATTCATTGATTTTTGCGATTGAAAAACATCATGTTATTCATATACCGTAAATGATTGAAGCTACTGACTGAATGAAAGGAGCTGGCATCTCACTCTCTTTGAATCTTCTTTATCATGCTAAGAGGAGCAGGAAAAAGTAAAAAATTTCAGAATTGCATCTTGCAATGCGGAGAAATTACTGTTTGTGCATTTACAATATTCAATGATTTTTGCCATTGAAAAACGTCCAGAAATGATTGAAGCTACTGACTGAACGAAATGAGCTGGCATCTCACTCTCTTTGAATCTTCTTTATCATGCTAAGAGGAGCAGGAAAAAGCAAAAAATTTCAGAATTGCACCTTGCAATGCGGAGAAATTACTGTTTGTGCATTTACAATATTCATTGATTTTTGCCATTGAAAAACATCATGTTATTCATATACCAGAAATGTTTGAAGCTACTGACTGAATGAAAAGAGCTGGCATCTCACTCTCTTTGAATCTTCTTCATAATGCTAAGAGGAGCAGGAAAAAGCAAAAAATTTCAGAATTGCACCTTGCAATGCGGAGAAATTACTGTTTGTGCATTTACAATATTCATTGATTTTTGCCATTGAAAAACGTCCAGAATTGATTGAAGCTACTGACTGAATGAAAGGAGCTGGCATCTCACTCTCTTTGAATCTTCTTTATCATGCTATGAGGAGCAGGAAAAAGCAAAAAATTTCAGAATTGCACCTTGCAATGCGGAGAAATTACTGTTTGTGCATTTACAATATTCATTGATTTTTGCGATTGAAAAACATCATGTTATTCATATACCGTAAATGATTGAAGCTACTGACTGAATGAAAGGAGCTGGCATCTCACTCTCTTTGAATCTTCTTTATCATGCTAAGAGGAGCAGGAAAAAGTAAAAAATTTCAGAATTGCATCTTGCAATGCGGAGAAATTACTGTTTGTGCATTTACAATATTCAATGATTTTTGCCATTGAAAAACGTCCAGAAATGATTGAAGCTACTGACTGAAAGAAATGAGCTGGCATCTCACTCTCTTTGAATCTTCTTTATCATGCTAAGAGGAGCAGGAAAAAGCAAAAAATTTCAGAATTGCACCTTGCAATGCGGAGAAATTACTGTTTGTGCATTTACAATATTCATTGATTTTTGCCATTGAAAAACGTCCAGAAATGATTGAAGCTACTGACTGAATGAAAGGAGCTGGCATCTCACTCTCTTTGAATCTTCTTTATCATGCTAAGAGGAGCAGGAAAAAGCAAAAAATTTCAGAATTGCACCTTGCAATGCGGAGAAATTACTGTTTGTGCATTTACAATATTCATTGATTTTTGCCTTTGAAAAACGTCCAGAAATGATTGAAGCTACTGACTGAATGAAAGGAGCTGGCATCTCACTCTCTTTGAATCTTGTTTATCATGCTAAGAGGAGCAGGAAAAAGCAAAAAATTTCAGAATTGCACCTTGCAATGCGGAGAAATTACTGTTTGTGCATTTACAATATTCATTGATTTTTGCCATTGAAAAACGTCCAGAAATGATTGAAGCTACTGACTGAATGAAAGGAGCTGGCATCTCACTCTCTTTGAATCTTCTTTATCATGCTAAGAGGAGCAGGAAAAAGCAAAAAATTTCAGAATTGCACCTTGCAATGCGGAGAAATTACTGTTTGTGCATTTACAATATTCATTGATTTTTGCCATTGAAAAACGTCCAGAAATGATTGAAGCTACTGACTGAATGAAAGGAGCTGGCATCTCACTCTCTTTGAATCTTCTTTATCATGCTAAGAGGAGCAGGAAAAAGCAAAAAATTTCAGAATTGCGCCTTGCAATGCGGAGAAATTACTGTTTGTGCATTTACAAAATTCATTGATTTTTGCCATTGAAAAACATCATGTTATTCATATACCAGAAATGATTGAAGCTACTGACTGAATGAAAGGAGCTGGCATCTCACTCTCTTTGAATCTTCTTTATCATGCTAAGAGGAGCAGGAAAAAGTAAAAAATTTCAGAATTGCACCTTGCAATGCGGAGAAATTACTGTTTGTGCATTTACAATATTCATTGATTTTTGCCATTGAAAAACGTCCAGAAATGATTGAAGCTACTGACTGAATGAAAGGAGCTGGCATCTCACTCTCTTTGAATCTTCTTTATCATGCTAAGAGGAGCAGGAAAAAGCAAAAAATTTCAGAATTGCACCTTGCAATGCGGAGAAATTACTGTTTGTGCATTTACAATATTCATTGATTTTTGCGATTGAAAAACATCATGTTATTCATATACCGTAAATGATTGAAGCTACTGACTGAATGAAAGGAGCTGGCATCTCACTCTCTTTGAATCTTCTTTATCATGCTAAGAGTAGCAGGAAAAAGTAAAAAATTTCAGAATTGCATCTTGCAATGCGGAGAAATTACTGTTTGTGCATTTACAATATTCAATGATTTTTGCCATTGAAAAACGTCCAGAAATGATTGAAGCTACTGACTGAACGAAATGAGCTGGCATCTCACTCTCTTTGAATCTTCTTTATCATGCTAAGAGGAGCAGGAAAAAGCAAAAAATTTCAGAATTGCACCTTGCAATGCGGAGAAATTACTGTTTGTGCATTTACAATATTCATTGATTTTTGCCATTGAAAAACATCATGTTATTCATATACCAGAAATGTTTGAAGCTACTGACTGAATGAAAAGAGCTGGCATCTCACTCTCTTTGAATCTTCTTCATAATGCTAAGAGGAGCAGGAAAAAGCAAAAAATTTCAGTATTGCACCTTGCAATGCGGAGAAATTACTGTTTGTGCATTTACAATATTCATTGATTTTTGCCATTGAAAAACGTCCAGAAATGATTGAAGCTACTGACTGAATGAAAGGAGCTGGCATCTCACTCTCTTTGAATCTTCTTTATCATGCTATGAGGAGCAGGAAAAAGCAAAAAATTTCAGAATTGCACCTTGCAATGCGGAGAAATTACTGTTTGTGCATTTACAATATTCATTGATTTTTGCGATTGAAAAACATCATGTTATTCATATACCGTAAATGATTGAAGCTACTGACTGAATGAAAGGAGCTGGCATCTCACTCTCTTTGAATCTTCTTTATCATGCTAAGAGGAGCAGGAAAAAGTAAAAAATTTCAGAATTGCATCTTGCAATGCGGAGAAATTACTGTTTGTGCATTTACAATATTCAACGATTTTTGCCATTGAAAAACGTCCAGAAATGATTGAAGCTACTGACTGAAAGAAATGAGCTGGCATCTCACTCTCTTTGAATCTTCTTTATCATGCTAAGAGGAGCAGGAAAAAGCAAAAAATTTCAGAATTGCACCTTGCAATGCGGAGAAATTACTGTTTGTGCATTTACAATATTCATTGATTTTTGCCATTGAAAAACATCATGTTATTCATATACCAGAAATGTTTGAAGCTACTGACTGAATGAAAGGAGCTGGCATCTCACTCTCTTTGAATCTTCTTCATAATGCTAAGAGGAGCAGGAAAAAGCAAAAAATTTCAGAATTGCACCTTGCAATGCGGAGAAATTACTGTTTGTGCATTTACAATATTCATTGATTTTTGCCATTGAAAAACGTCCAGAAATGATTGAAGCTACTGACTGAATGAAAGGAGCTGGCATCTCACTCTCTTTGAATCTTCTTTATCATGCTATGAGGAGCAGGAAAAAGCAAAAAATTTCAGAATTGCACCTTGCAATGCGGAGAAATTACTGTTTGTGCATTTACAATATTCATTGATTTTTGCCATTGAAAAACGTCCAGAAATGATTGAAGCTACTGACTGAATGAAAGGAGCTGGCATCTCACTCTCTTTGAATCTTCTTTATCATGCTAAGAGGAGCAGGAAAAAGCAAAAAATTTCAGAATTGCACCTTGCAATGCGGAGAAATTACTGTTTGTGCATTTACAATATTCATTGATTTTTGCCATTGAAAAACATCATGTTATTCATATACCAGAAATGTTTGAAGCTACTGACTGAATAAAAGGAGCTGGCATCTCACTCTCTTTGAATCTTCTTTACCATACTAAGAGGAGCAGGAAATAGCAAAAAATTTCAGAATTGCACCTTGCAATGCGGAGAAATTACTGTTTGTGCATTTACAATATTCATTGATTTTTGCCATTGAAAAACGTCCAGAAATGATTGAAGCTACTGACTGAATGAAAGGAGCTGGCATCTCACTCTCTTTGAATCTTCTTTATCATGCTAAGAGGAGCAGGAAAAAGCAAAAAATTTCAGAATTGCACCTTGCAATGCGGAGAAATTACAGTTTGTGCATTTACAATATTCATTGATTTTTGCCATTGAAAAACGTCCAGAAATGATTGAAGCTACTGACTGAATGAAAGGAGCTGGCATCTCACTCTCTTTGAATCTTCTTTATCATGCTAAGAGGAGCAGGAAAAAGCAAAAAATTTCAGACTTGCACCTTGCAATGCGGAGAAATTACTGTTTGTGCATTTACAATATTCATTGATTTTTGCCATTGAAAAACATCATGTTATTCATATACCAGAAATGTTTGAAGCTACTGACTGAATGAAAGGAGCTGGAATCTCACTCTCTTTGAATCTTCTTTACCATGCTAAGAGGAGCAGGAAAAAGCAAAAAATTTCAGAATTGCACCTTGCAATGCGGAGAAATTACTGTTTGTGCATTTACAATATTCATTGATTTTTGCCATTGAAAAACGTCCAGAAATGATTGAAGCTACTGACTGAATGAAAGGAGCTGGCATCTCACTCTCTTTGAATCTTCTTTATCATGCTAAGAGGAGCAGGAAAAAGCAAAAAATTTCAGAATTGCACCTTGCAATGCGGAGAAATTACAGTTTGTGCATTTACAATGTTCATGGATTTTTGCCATTGAAAAACGTCCAGAAATGATTGAAGCTACTGACTGAATGAAAGGAGCTGGCATCTCACTCTCTTTGAATCTTCTTTATCATGCTAAGAGGAGCAGGAAAAAGCAAAAAATTTCAGAATTGCACCTTGCAATGCGGAGAAATTACTGTTTGTGCATTTACAATATTCATTGATTTTTGCCATTGAAAAACGTCCAGAAATGATTGAAGCTACTGACTGAATGAAAGGAGCTGGCATCTCACTCTCTTTGAATCTTCTTTATCATGCTAAGAGGAGCAGGAAAAAGCAAAAAATTTCAGAATTGCACCTTGCAATGCGGAGAAATTACTGTTTGTGCATTTACAATATTCATTGATTTTTGCCATTGAAAAACATGTTATTCATATACCAGAAATGTTTGAAGCTACTGACTGAATGAAAGGAGCTGGCATCTCACTCTCTTTGAATCTTCTTTATCATGCTAAGAGGAGCAGGAAAAAGCAAAAAATTTCAGAATTGCACCTTGCAATGCGGAGAAATTACTGTTTGTGCATTTACAATATTCATTGATTTTTGCCTTTGAAAAACGTCCAGAAATGATTGAAGCTACTGACTGAATGAAAGGAGCTGGCATCTCACTCTCTTTGAATCTTGTTTATCATGCTAAGAGGAGCAGGAAAAAGCAAAAAATTTCAGAATTGCACCTTGCAATGCGGAGAAATTACTGTTTGTGCATTTACAATATTCATTGATTTTTGCCATTGAAAAACGTCCAGAAATGATTGAAGCTACTGACTGAATGAAAGGAGCTGGCATCTCACTCTCTTTGAATCTTCTTTATCATGCTAAGAGGAGCAGGAAAAAGCAAAAAATTTCAGAATTGCACCTTGCAATGCGGAGAAATTACTGTTTGTGCATTTACAATATTCATTGATTTTTGCCATTGAAAAACGTCCAGAAATGATTGAAGCTACTGACTGAATGAAAGGAGCTGGCATCTCACTCTCTTTGAATATTCTTTATCATGCTAAGAGGAGCAGGAAAAAGCAAAAAATTTCAGAATTGCGCCTTGCAATGCGGAGAAATTACTGTTTGTGCATTTACAAAATTCATTGATTTTTGCCATTGAAAAACGTCATGTTATTCATATACCAGAAATGATTGAAGCTACTGACTGAATGAAAGGAGCTGGCATCTCACTCTCTTTGAATCTTCTTTATCATGCTAAGAGGAGCAGGAAAAAGTAAAAAATTTCAGAATTGCACCTTGCAATGCGGAGAAATTACTGTTTGTGCATTTACAATATTCATTGATTTTTGCCATTGAAAAACGTCCAGAAATGATTGAAGCTACTGACTGAATGAAAGGAGCTGGCATCTCACTCTCTTTGAATCTTCTTTATCATGCTAAGAGGAGCAGGAAAAAGCAAAAAATTTCAGAATTGCACCTTGCAATGCGGAGAAATTACTGTTTGTGCATTTACAATATTCATTGATTTTTGCGATTGAAAAACATCATGTTATTAATATACCGTAAATGATTGAAGCTACTGACTGAATGAAAGGAGCTGGCATCTCACTCTCTTTGAATCTTCTTTATCATGCTAAGAGGAGCAGGAAAAAGTAAAAAATTTCAGAATTGCATCTTGCAATGCGGAGAAATTACTGTTTGTGCATTTACAATATTCAATGATTTTTGCCATTGAAAAACGTCCAGAAATGATTGAAGCTACTGACTGAACGAAATGAGCTGGCATCTCACTCTCTTTGAATCTTCATCATGCTAAGAGGAGCAGGAAAAAGCAAAAAATTTCAGAATTGCACCTTGCAATGCGGAGAAATTACTGTTTGTGCATTTACAATATTCATTGATTTTTGCCATTGAAAAACATCATGTTATTCATATACCAGAAATGTTTGAAGCTACTGACTGAATGAAAGGAGCTGGCATCTCACTCTCTTTGAATCTTCTTCATAATGCTAAGAGGAGCAGGAAAAAGCAAAAAATTTCAGAATTGCACCTTGCAATGCGGAGAAATTACTGTTTGTGCATTTACAATATTCATTGATTTTTGCCATTGAAAAACGTCCAGAAATGATTGAAGCTACTGACTGAATGAAAGGAGCTGGCATCTCACTCTCTTTGAATATTCTTTATCATGCTATGAGGAGCAGGAAAAAGCAAAAAATTTCAGAATTGCACCTTGCAATGCGGAGAAATTACTGTTTGTGCATTTACAATATTCATTGATTTTTGCCATTGAAAAACGTCCAGAAATGATTGAAGCTACTGACTGAATGAAAGGAGCTGGCATCTCACTCTCTTTGAATCTTCTTTATCATGCTAAGAGGAGCAGGAAAAAGCAAAAAATTTCAGAATTGCACCTTGCAATGCGGAGAAATCACTGTTTGTGCATTTACAATATTCATTGATTTTTGCCATTGAAAAACGTCCAGAAATGATTGAAGCTACTGACTGAATGAAAGGAGCTGGCATCTCACTCTCTTTGAATCTTCTTTATCATGCTAAGAGGAGCAGGAAAAAGCAAAAAATTTCAGAATTGCACCTTGCAATGCGGAGAAATTACTGTTTGTGCATTTACAATATTCATTGATTTTTGCCATTGAAAAACATGTTATTCATATACCAGAAATGTTTGAAGCTACTGACTGAATGAAAGGAGCTGGCATCTCACTCTCTTTGAATCTTCTTTATCATGCTAAGAGGAGCAGGAAAAAGCAAAAAATTTCAGAATTGCACCTTGCAATGCGGAGAAATTACTGTTTGTGCATTTACAATATTCATTGATTTTTGCCTTTGAAAAACGTCCAGAAATGATTGAAGCTACTGACTGAATGAAAGGAGCTGGCATCTCACTCTCTTTGAATCTTGTTTATCATGCTAAGAGGAGCAGGAAAAAGCAAAAAATTTCAGAATTGCACCTTGCAATGCGGAGAAATTACTGTTTGTGCATTTACAATATTCATTGATTTTTGCCATTGAAAAACGTCCAGAAATGATTGAAGCTACTGACTGAATGAAAGGAGCTGGCATCTCACTCTCTTTGAATCTTCTTTATCATGCTAAGAGGAGCAGGAAAAAGCAAAAAATTTCAGAATTGCACCTTGCAATGCGGAGAAATTACTGTTTGTGCATTTACAATATTCATTGATTTTTGCCATTGAAAAACGTCCAGAAATGATTGAAGCTACTGACTGAATGAAAGGAGCTGGCATCTCACTCTCTTTGAATCTTCTTTATCATGCTAAGAGGAGCAGGAAAAAGCAAAAAATTTCAGAATTGCGCCTTGCAATGCGGAGAAATTACTGTTTGTGCATTTACAAAATTCATTGATTTTTGCCATTGAAAAACATCATGTTATTCATATACCAGAAATGATTGAAGCTACTGACTGAATGAAAGGAGCTGGCATCTCACTCTCTTTGAATCTTCTTTATCATGCTAAGAGGAGCAGGAAAAAGTAAAAAATTTCAGAATTGCACCTTGCAATGCGGAGAAATTACTGTTTGTGCATTTACAATATTCATTGATTTTTGCCATTGAAAAACGTCCAGAAATGATTGAAGCTACTGACTGAATGAAAGGAGCTGGCATCTCACTCTCTTTGAATCTTCTTTATCATGCTAAGAGGAGCAGGAAAAAGCAAAAAATTTCAGAATTGCACCTTGCAATGCGGAGAAATTACTGTTTGTGCATTTACAATATTCATTGATTTTTGCGATTGAAAAACATCATGTTATTCATATACCGTAAATGATTGAAGCTACTGACTGAATGAAAGGAGCTGGCATCTCACTCTCTTTGAATCTTCTTTATCATGCTAAGAGGAGCAGGAAAAAGTAAAAAATTTCAGAATTGCATCTTGCAATGCGGAGAAATTACTGTTTGTGCATTTACAATATTCAATGATTTTTGCCATTGAAAAACGTCCAGAAATGATTGAAGCTACTGACTGAACGAAAGGAGCTGGCATCTCACTCTCTTTGAATCTTCTTTATCATGCTAAGAGGAGCAGGAAAAAGCAAAAAATTTCAGAATTGCACCTTGCAATGCGGAGAAATTACTGTTTGTGCATTTACAATATTCATTGATTTTTGCCATTGAAAAACATCATGTTATTCATATACCAGAAATGTTTGAAGCTACTGACTGAATGAAAGGAGCTGGCATCTCACTCTCTTTGAATCTTCTTCATAATGCTAAGAGGAGCAGGAAAAAGCAAAAAATTTCAGAATTGCACCTTGCAATGCGGAGAAATTACTGTTTGTGCATTTACAATATTCATTGATTTTTGCCATTGAAAAACGTCCAGAAATGATTGAAGCTACTGACTGAATGAAAGGAGCTGGCATCTCACTCTCTTTGAATCTTCTTTATCATGCTATGAGGAGCAGGAAAAAGCAAAAAATTTCAGAATTGCACCTTGCAATGCGGAGAAATTACTGTTTGTGCATTTACAATATTCATTGATTTTTGCCATTGAAAAACGTCCAGAAATGATTGAATCTACTGACTGAATGAAAGGAGCTGGCATCTCACTCTCTTTGAATCTTCTTTATCATGCTAAGAGGAGCAGGAAAAAGCAAAAAATTTCAGAATTGCACCTTGCAATGCGGAGAAATTACTGTTTGTGCATTTACAATATTCATTGATTTTTGCCATTGAAAAACATCATATTATTCATATACCAGAAATGTTTGAAGCTACTGACTGAATGAAAGGAGCTGGCATCTCACTCTCTTTGAATCTTCTTTATCATGCTAAGAGGAGCAGGAAAAAGCAAAAAATTTCAGAATTGCACCTTGCAATGCGGATAAATTACTGTTTGTGCATTTACAATATTCATTGATTTTTGCCATTGAAAAACATCATGTTATTCATATACCAGAAATGATTGAAGCTACTGACTGAATGAAAGGAGCTGGCATCTCAATCTCTTTGAATCTTCTTTATCATGCTAACAGGAGCAGGAAAAAGCAAAAAATTTCAGAATTGCACCTTGCAATGCGGAGAAATTACTGTTTGTGCATTTACAATATTCATTGATTTTTGCAATTGAAAAACGTCCAGAAATGATTGAAGCTACCGACTGAATGAAACGAGCTGGCATCTCACTCTCTTTGAATCTTCTTTATCATGCTAAGAGGAGCAGGAAAAAGCAAAAAATTTCAGAATTGCGCCTTGCAATGCGGAGAAATTACTGTTTGTGCATTTACAAAATTCATTGATTTTTACCATTGAAAAACATCATGTTATTCATATACCAGAAATGATTGAAGCTACTGACTGAATGAAAGGAGCTGGCATCTCACTCTCTTTGAATCTTCTTTATCATGCTAAGAGGAGCAGGAAAAAGTAAAAAATTTCAGAATTGCACCTTGCAATGCGGAGAAATTACTGTTTGTGCATTTACAATATTCATTGATTTTTGCCATTGCAAAACGTCCAGAAATGATTGAAGCTACTGACTGAATGAAAGGAGCTGGCATCTCACTCTCTTTGAATCTTCTTTATCATGCTAAGAGGAGCAGGAAAAAGCAAAAAATTTCAGAATTGCACCTTGCAATGCGGAGAAATTACTGTTTGTGCATTTACAATATTCATTGATTTTTGCGATTGAAAAACATCATGTTATTCATATACCGTAAATGATTGAAGCTACTGACTGAATGAAAGGAGCTGGCATCTCACTCTCTTTGAATCTTCTTTATCATGCTAAGAGGAGCAGGAAAAAGTAAAAAATTTCAGAATTGCATCTTGCAATGCGGAGAAATTACTGTTTGTGCATTTACAATATTCAATGATTTTTGCCATTGAAAAACGTCCAGAAATGATTGAAGCTACTGACTGAACGAAATGAGCTGGCATCTCACTCTCTTTGAATCTTCTTTATCATGCTAAGAGGAGCAGGAAAAAGCAAAAAATTTCAGAATTGCACCTTGCAATGCGGAGAAATTACTGTTTGTGCATTTACAATATTCATTGATTTTTGCCATTGAAAAACATCATGTTATTCATATACCAGAAATGTTTGAAGCTACTGACTGAATGAAAGGAGCTGGCATCTCACTCTCTTTGAATCTTCTTCATAATGCTAAGAGGAGCAGGAAAAAGCAAAAAATTTCAGAATTGCACCTTGCAATGCGGAGAAATTACTGTTTGTGCATTTACAATATTCATTGATTTTTGCCATTGAAAAACGTCCAGAAATGATTGAAGCTACTGACTGAATGAAAGGAGCTGGCATCTCACTCTCTTTGAATCTTCTTTATCATGCTAGGATTAGCAGGAAAAAGCAAAAAATTTCAGAATTGCACTTTGCAATGTGGAGATATTACTGTTTGTGCATTTACAATATTCATTGATTTTTGCCTTTGAAAAACGTCCAGAAATGATTGAAGCTACTGACTGAATGAAAGGAGCTGGCATCTCACTCTCTTTGAATCTTGTTTATCATGCTAAGAGGAGCAGGAAAAAGCAAAAAATTTCAGAATTGCACCTTGCAATGCGGAGAAATTACTGTTTGTGCATTTACAATATTCATTGATTTTTGCCATTGAAAAACGTCCAGAAATGATTGAAGCTACTGACTGAATGAAAGGAGCTGGCATCTCACTCTCTTTGAATCTTCTTTATCATGCTAAGAGGAGCAGGAAAAAGCAAAAAATTTCAGAATTGCACCTTGCAATGCGGAGAAATTACTGTTTGTGCATTTACAATATTCATTGATTTTTGCCATTGAAAAACGTCCAGAAATGATTGAAGCTACTGACTGAATGAAAGGAGCTGGCATCTCACTCTCTTTGAATCTTCTTTATCATGCTAAGAGGAGCAGGAAAAAGCAAAAAATTTCAGAATTGCGCCTTGCAATGCGGAGAAATTACTGTTTGTGCATTTACAAAATTCATTGATTTTTGCCATTGAAAAACATCATGTTATTCATATACCAGAAATGATTGAAGCTACTGACTGAATGAAAGGAGCTGGCATCTCACTCTCTTTGAATCTTCTTTATCATGCTAAGAGGAGCAGGAAAAAGTAAAAAATTTCAGAATTGCACCTTGCAATGCGGAGAAATTACTGTTTGTGCATTTACAATATTCATTGATTTTTGCCATTGAAAAACGTCCAGAAATGATTGAAGCTACTGACTGAATGAAAGGAGCTGGCATCTCACTCTCTTTGAATCTTCTTTATCATGCTAAGAGGAGCAGGAAAAAGCAAAAAATTTCAGAATTGCACCTTGCAATGCGGAGAAATTACTGTTTGTGCATTTACAATATTCATTGATTTTTGCGATTGAAAAACATCATGTTATTCATATACCGTAAATGATTGAAGCTACTGACTGAATGAAAGGAGCTGGCATCTCACTCTCTTTGAATCTTCTTTATCATGCTAAGAGGAGCAGGAAAAAGTAAAAAATTTCAGAATTGCATCTTGCAATGCGGAGAAATTACTGTTTGTGCATTTACAATATTCAATGATTTTTGCCATTGAAAAACGTCCAGAAATGATTGAAGCTACTGACTGAACGAAAGGAGCTGGCATCTCACTCTCTTTGAATCTTCTTTATCATGCTAAGAGGAGCAGGAAAAAGCAAAAAATTTCAGAATTGCACCTTGCAATGCGGAGAAATTACTGTTTGTGCATTTACAATATTCATTGATTTTTGCCATTGAAAAACATCATGTTATTCATATACCAGAAATGTTTGAAGCTACTGACTGAATGAAAGGAGCTGGCATCTCACTCTCTTTGAATCTTCTTCATAATGCTAAGAGGAGCAGGAAAAAGCAAAAAATTTCAGAATTGCACCTTGCAATGCGGAGAAATTACTGTTTGTGCATTTACAATATTCATTGATTTTTGCCATTGAAAAACGTCCAGAAATGATTGAAGCTACTGACTGAATGAAAGGAGCTGGCATCTCACTCTCTTTGAATCTTCTTTATCATGCTATGAGGAGCAGGAAAAAGCAAAAAATTTCAGAATTGCACCTTGCAATGCGGAGAAATTACTGTTTGTGCATTTACAATATTCATTGATTTTTGCCATTGAAAAACGTCCAGAAATGATTGAAGCTACTGACTGAATGAAAGGAGCTGGCATCTCACTCTCTTTGAATCTTCTTTATCATGCTAAGAGGAGCAGGAAAAAGCAAAAAATTTCAGAATTGCACCTTGCAATGCGGAGAAATTACTGTTTGTGCATTTACAATATTCATTGATTTTTGCCATTGAAAAACATCATGTTATTCATATACCAGAAATGTTTGAAGCTACTGACTGAATGAAAGGAGCTGGCATCTCACTCTCTTTGAATCTTCTTTATCATGCTAAGAGGAGCAGGAAAAAGCAAAAAATTTCAGAATTGCACCTTGCAATGCGGATAAATTACTGTTTGTGCATTTACAATATTCATTGATTTTTGCCATTGAAAAACATCATGTTATTCATATACCAGAAATGATTGAAGCTACTGACTGAATGAAAGGAGCTGGCATCTCACTCTCTTTGAATCTTCTTTATCATGCTAACAGGAGCAGGAAAAAGCAAAAAATTTCAGAATTGCACCTTGCAATGCGGAGAAATTACTGTTTGTGCATTTACAATATTCATTGATTTTTGCAATTGAAAAACGTCCAGAAATGATTGAAGCTACCGACTGAATGAAACGAGCTGGCATCTCACTCTCTTTGAATCTTCTTTATCATGCTAAGAGGAGCAGGAAAAAGCAAAAAATTTCAGAATTGCGCCTTGCAATGCGGAGAAATTACTGTTTGTGCATTTACAAAATTCATTGATTTTTGCCATTGAAAAACATCATGTTATTCATATACCAGAAATGATTGAAGCTACTGACTGAATGAAAGGAGCTGGCATCTCACTCTCTTTGAATCTTCTTTATCATGCTAAGAGGAGCAGGAAAAAGTAAAAAATTTCAGAATTGCACCTTGCAATGCGGAGAAATTACTGTTTGTGCATTTACAATATTCATTGATTTTTGCCATTGAAAAACGTCCAGAAATGATTGAAGCTACTGACTGAATGAAAGGAGCTGGCATCTCACTCTCTTTGAATCTTCTTTATCATGCTAAGAGGAGCAGGAAAAAGCAAAAAATTTCAGAATTGCACCTTGCAATGCGGAGAAATTACTGTTTGTGCATTTACAATATTCATTGATTTTTGCGATTGAAAAACATCGTGTTATTCATATACCGTAAATGATTGAAGCTACTGACTGAATGAAAGGAGCTGGCATCTCACTCTCTTTGAATCTTCTTTATCATGCTAAGAGGAGCAGGAAAAAGTAAAAAATTTCAGAATTGCATCTTGCAATGCGGAGAAATTACTGTTTGTGCATTTACAATATTCAATGATTTTTGCCATTGAAAAACGTCCAGAAATGATTGAAGCTACTGACTGAACGAAATGAGCTGGCATCTCACTCTCTTTGAATCTTCTTTATCATGCTAAGAGGAGCAGGAAAAAGCAAAAAATTTCAGAATTGCACCTTGCAATGCGGAGAAATTACTGTTTGTGCATTTACAATATTCATTGATTTTTGCCATTGAAAAACATCATGTTATTCATATACCAGAAATGTTTGAAGCTACTGACTGAATGAAAGGAGCTGGCATCTCACTCTCTTTGAATCTTCTTCATAATGCTAAGAGGAGCAGGAAAAAGCAAAAAATTTCAGAATTGCACCTTGCAATGCGGAGAAATTACTGTTTGTGCATTTACAATATTCATTGATTTTTGCCATTGAAAAACGTCCAGAAATGATTGAAGCTACTGACTGAATGAAAGGAGCTGGCATCTCACTCTCTTTGAATCTTCTTTATCATGCTATGAGGAGCAGGAAAAAGCAAAAAATTTCAGAATTGCACCTTGCAATGCGGAGAAATTACTGTTTGTGCATTTACAATATTCATTGATTTTTGCGATTGAAAAACATCATGTTATTCATATACCGTAAATGATTGAAGCTACTGACTGAATGAAAGGAGCTGGCATCTCACTCTCTTTGAATCTTCTTTATCATGCTAAGAGGAGCAGGAAAAAGTAAAAAATTTCAGAATTGCATCTTGCAATGCGGAGAAATTACTGTTTGTGCATTTACAATATTCAATGATTTTTGCCATTGAAAAACGTCCAGAAATGATTGAAGCTACTGACTGAACGAAATGAGCTGGCATCTCACTCTCTTTGAATCTTCTTTATCATGCTAAGAGGAGCAGGAAAAAGCAAAAAATTTCAGAATTGCACCTTGCAATGCGGAGAAATTACTGTTTGTGCATTTACAATATTCATTGATTTTTGCCATTGAAAAACATCATGTTATTCATATACCAGAAATGTTTGAAGCTACTGACTGAATGAAAGGAGCTGGCATCTCACTCTCTTTGAATCTTCTTCATAATGCTAAGAGGAGCAGGAAAAAGCAAAAAATTTCAGAATTGCACCTTGCAATGCGGAGAAATTACTGTTTGTGCATTTACAATATTCATTGATTTTTGCCATTGAAAAACGTCCAGAAATGATTGAAGCTACTGACTGAATGAAAGGAGCTGGCATCTCACTCTCTTTGAATCTTCTTTATCATGCTATGAGGAGCAGGAAAAAGCAAAAAATTTCAGAATTGCACCTTGCAATGCGGAGAAATTACTGTTTGTGCATTTACAATATTCATTGATTTTTGCGATTGAAAAACATCATGTTATTCATATACCGTAAATGATTGAAGCTACTGACTGAATGAAAGGAGCTGGCATCTCACTCTCTTTGAATCTTCTTTATCATGCTAAGAGGAGCAGGAAAAAGTAAAAAATTTCAGAATTGCATCTTGCAATGCGGAGAAATTACGGTTTGTGCATTTACAATATTCAATGATTTTTGCCATTGAAAAACGTCCAGAAATGATTGAAGCTACTGACTGAACGAAATGAGCTGGCATCTCACTCTCTTTGAATCTTCTTTATCATGCTAAGAGGAGCAGGAAAAAGCAAAAAATTTCAGAATTGCACCTTGCAATGCGGAGAAATTACTGTTTGTGCATTTACAATATTCATTGATTTTTGCCATTGAAAAACATCATGTTATTCATATACCAGAAATGTTTGAAGCTACTGACTGAATGAAAGGAGCTGGCATCTCACTCTCTTTGAATCTTCTTCATAATGCTAAGAGGAGCAGGAAAAAGCAAAAAATTTCAGAATTGCACCTTGCAATGCGGAGAAATTACTGTTTGTGCATTTACAATATTCATTGATTTTTGCCATTGAAAAACGTCCAGAAATGATTGAAGCTACTGACTGAATGAAAGGAGCTGGCATCTCACTCTCTTTGAATCTTCTTTATCATGCTAAGAGGAGCAGGAAAAAGCAAAAAATTTCAGAATTGCACCTTGCAATGCGGAGAAATTACTGTTTGTGCATTTACAATATTCATTGATTTTTGCCATTGAAAAACATCATGTTATTCATATACCAGAAATGTTTGAAGCTACTGACTGAATAAAAGGAGCTGGCATCTCACTCTCTTTGAATCTTCTTTACCATACTAAGAGGAGCAGGAAAAAGCAAAAAATTTCAGAATTGCACCTTGCAATGCGGAGAAATTACTGTTTGTGCATTTACAATATTCATTGATTTTTGCCATTGAAAAACATCATGTTATTCATATACCAGAAATGTTTGAAGCTACTGACTGAATGAAAGGAGCTGGCATCTCACTCTCTTTGAATCTTCTTTATCATGCTAAGAGGAGCAGGAAAAAGCAAAAAATTTCAGAATTGCACCTTGCAATGCGGATAAATTACTGTTTGTGCATTTACAATATTCATTGATTTTTGCCATTGAAAAACATCATGTTATTCATATACCAGAAATGATTGAAGCTACTGACTGAATGAAAGGAGCTGGCATCTCACTCTCTTTGAATCTTCTTTATCATGCTAACAGGAGCAGGAAAAAGCAAAAAATTTCAGAATTGCACCTTGCAATGCGGAGAAATTACTGTTTGTGCATTTACAATATTCATTGATTTTTGCAATTGAAAAACGTCCAGAAATGATTGAAGCTACCGACTGAATGAAACGAGCTGGCATCTCACTCTCTTTGAATCTTCTTTATCATGCTAAGAGGAGCAGGAAAAAGCAAAAAATTTCAGAATTGCGCCTTGCAATGCGGAGAAATTACTGTTTGTGCATTTACAAAATTCATTGATTTTTGCCATTGAAAAACATCATGTTATTCATATACCAGAAATGATTGAAGCTACTGACTGAATGAAAGGAGCTGGCATCTCACTCTCTTTGAATCTTCTTTATCATGCTAAGAGGAGCAGGAAAAAGTAAAAAATTTCAGAATTGCACCTTGCAATGCGGAGAAATTACTGTTTGTGCATTTACAATATTCATTGATTTTTGCCATTGAAAAACGTCCAGAAATGATTGAAGCTACTGACTGAATGAAAGGAGCTGGCATCTCACTCTCTTTGAATCTTCTTTATCATGCTAAGAGGAGCAGGAAAAAGCAAAAAATTTCAGAATTGCACCTTGCAATGCGGAGAAATTACTGTTTGTGCATTTACAATATTCATTGATTTTTGCGATTGAAAAACATCATGTTATTCATATACCGTAAATGATTGAAGCTACTGACTGAATGAAAGGAGCTGGCATCTCACTCTCTTTGAATCTTCTTTATCATGCTAAGAGGAGCAGGAAAAAGTAAAAAATTTCAGAATTGCATCTTGCAATGCGGAGAAATTACTGTTTGTGCATTTACAATATTCAATGATTTTTGCCATTGAAAAACGTCCAGAAATGATTGAAGCTACTGACTGAACGAAATGAGCTGGCATCTCACTCTCTTTGAATCTTCTTTATCATGCTAAGAGGAGCAGGAAAAAGCAAAAAATTTCAGAATTGCACCTTGCAATGCGGAGAAATTACTGTTTGTGCATTTACAATATTCATTGATTTTTGCCATTGAAAAACATCATGTTATTCATATACCAGAAATGTTTGAAGCTACTGACTGAATGAAAGGAGCTGGCATCTCACTCTCTTTGAATCTTCTTCATAATGCTAAGAGGAGCAGGAAAAAGCAAAAAATTTCACAATTGCACCTTGCAATGCGGAGAAATTACTGTTTGTGCATTTACAATATTCATTGATTTTTGCCATTGAAAAACGTCCAGAAATGATTGAAGCTACTGACTGAATGAAAGGAGCTGGCATCTCACTCTCTTTGAATCTTCTTTATCATGCTAGGATTAGCAGGAAAAAGCAAAAAATTTCAGAATTGCACTTTGCAATGTGGAGATATTACTGTTTGTGCATTTACAATATTCATTGATTTTTGCCTTTGAAAAACGTCCAGAAATGATTGAAGCTACTGACTGAATGAAAGGAGCTGGCATCTCACTCTCTTTGAATCTTGTTTATCATGCTAAGAGGAGCAGGAAAAAGCAAAAAATTTCAGAATTGCACCTTGCAATGCGGAGAAATTACTGTTTGTGCATTTACAATATTCATTGATTTTTGCCATTGAAAAACGTCCAGAAATGATTGAAGCTACTGACTGAATGAAAGGAGCTGGCATCTCACTCTCTTTGAATCTTCTTTATCATGCTAAGAGGAGCAGGAAAAAGCAAAAAATTTCAGAATTGCACCTTGCAATGCGGAGAAATTACTGTTTGTGCATTTACAATATTCATTGATTTTTGCCATTGAAAAACGTCCAGAAATGATTGAAGCTACTGACTGAATGAAAGGAGCTGGCATCTCACTCTCTTTGAATCTTCTTTATCATGCTAAGAGGAGCAGGAAAAAGCAAAAAATTTCAGAATTGCGCCTTGCAATGCGGAGAAATTACTGTTTGTGCATTTACAAAATTCATTGATTTTTGCCATTGAAAAACATCATGTTATTCATATACCAGAAATGATTGAAGCTACTGACTGAATGAAAGGAGCTGGCATCTCACTCTCTTTGAATCTTCTTTATCATGCTAAGAGGAGCAGGAAAAAGTAAAAAATTTCAGAATTGCACCTTGCAATGCGGAGAAATTACTGTTTGTGCATTTACAATATTCATTGATTTTTGCCATTGAAAAACGTCCAGAAATGATTGAAGCTACTGACTGAATGAAAGGAGCTGGCATCTCACTCTCTTTGAATCTTCTTTATCATGCTAAGAGGAGCAGGAAAAAGCAAAAAATTTCAGAATTGCACCTTGCAATGCGGAGAAATTACTGTTTGTGCATTTACAATATTCATTGATTTTTGCGATTGAAAAACATCATGTTATTCATATACCGTAAATGATTGAAGCTACTGACTGAATGAAAGGAGCTGGCATCTCACTCTCTTTGAATCTTCTTTATCATGCTAAGAGGAGCAGGAAAAAGTAAAAAATTTCAGAATTGCATCTTGCAATGCGGAGAAATTACTGTTTGTGCATTTACAATATTCAATGATTTTTGCCATTGAAAAACGTCCAGAAATGATTGAAGCTACTGACTGAACGAAAGGAGCTGGCATCTCACTCTCTTTGAATCTTCTTTATCATGCTAAGAGGAGCAGGAAAAAGCAAAAAATTTCAGAATTGCACCTTGCAATGCGGAGAAATTACTGTTTGTGCATTTACAATATTCATTGATTTTTGCCATTGAAAAACATCATGTTATTCATATACCAGAAATGTTTGAAGCTACTGACTGAATGAAAGGAGCTGGCATCTCACTCTCTTTGAATCTTCTTCATAATGCTAAGAGGAGCAGGAAAAAGCAAAAAATTTCAGAATTGCACCTTGCAATGCGGAGAAATTACTGTTTGTGCATTTACAATATTCATTGATTTTTGCCATTGAAAAACGTCCAGAAATGATTGAAGCTACTGACTGAATGAAAGGAGCTGGCATCTCACTCTCTTTGAATCTTCTTTATCATGCTATGAGGAGCAGGAAAAAGCAAAAAATTTCAGAATTGCACCTTGCAATGCGGAGAAATTACTGTTTGTGCATTTACAATATTCATTGATTTTTGCCATTGAAAAACGTCCAGAAATGATTGAAGCTACTGACTGAATGAAAGGAGCTGGCATCTCACTCTCTTTGAATCTTCTTTATCATGCTAAGAGGAGCAGGAAAAAGCAAAAAATTTCAGAATTGCACCTTGCAATGCGGAGAAATTACTGTTTGTGCATTTACAATATTCATTGATTTTTGCCATT
The DNA here is from genome assembly GCF_046119375.1 of Phyllobates terribilis. NCBI lineage: Eukaryota > Metazoa > Chordata > Amphibia > Anura > Dendrobatidae > Phyllobates > Phyllobates terribilis. Next base: position 12,265 of record NW_027366692.1, on the reverse strand, counting down.
GAAAAACATCATGTTATTCATATACCAGAAATGTTTGAAGCTACTGACTGAATGAAAGGAGCTGGCATCTCACTCTCTTTGAATCTTCTTTATCATGCTAAGAGGAGCAGGAAAAAGCAAAAAATTTCAGAATTGCACCTTGCAATGCGGATAAATTACTGTTTGTGCATTTACAATATTCATTGATTTTTGCCATTGAAAAACATCATGTTATTCATATACCAGAAATGATTGAAGCTACTGACTGAATGAAAGGAGCTGGCATCTCACTCTCTTTGAATCTTCTTTATCATGCTAACAGGAGCAGGAAAAAGCAAAAAATTTCAGAATTGCACCTTGCAATGCGGAGAAATTACTGTTTGTGCATTTACAATATTCATTGATTTTTGCAATTGAAAAACGTCCAGAAATGATTGAAGCTACCGACTGAATGAAACGAGCTGGCATCTCACTCTCTTTGAATCTTCTTTATCATGCTAAGAGGAGCAGGAAAAAGCAAAAAATTTCAGAATTGCGCCTTGCAATGCGGAGAAATTACTGTTTGTGCATTTACAAAATTCATTGATTTTTGCCATTGAAAAACATCATGTTATTCATATACCAGAAATGATTGAAGCTACTGACTGAATGAAAGGAGCTGGCATCTCACTCTCTTTGAATCTTCTTTATCATGCTAAGAGGAGCAGGAAAAAGTAAAAAATTTCAGAATTGCACCTTGCAATGCGGAGAAATTACTGTTTGTGCATTTACAATATTCATTGATTTTTGCCATTGAAAAACGTCCAGAAATGATTGAAGCTACTGACTGAATGAAAGGAGCTGGCATCTCACTCTCTTTGAATCTTCTTTATCATGCTAAGAGGAGCAGGAAAAAGCAAAAAATTTCAGAATTGCACCTTGCAATGCGGAGAAATTACTGTTTGTGCATTTACAATATTCATTGATTTTTGCGATTGAAAAACATCATGTTATTCATATACCGTAAATGATTGAAGCTACTGACTGAATGAAAGGAGCTGGCATCTCACTCTCTTTGAATCTTCTTTATCATGCTAAGAGGAGCAGGAAAAAGTAAAAAATTTCAGAATTGCATCTTGCAATGCGGAGAAATTACTGTTTGTGCATTTACAATATTCAATGATTTTTGCCATTGAAAAACGTCCAGAAATGATTGAAGCTACTGACTGAACGAAATGAGCTGGCATCTCACTCTCTTTGAATCTTCTTTATCATGCTAAGAGGAGCAGGAAAAAGCAAAAAATTTCAGAATTGCACCTTGCAATGCGGAGAAATTACTGTTTGTGCATTTACAATATTCATTGATTTTTGCCATTGAAAAACATCATGTTATTCATATACCAGAAATGTTTGAAGCTACTGACTGAATGAAAGGAGCTGGCATCTCACTCTCTTTGAATCTTCTTCATAATGCTAAGAGGAGCAGGAAAAAGCAAAAAATTTCAGAATTGCACCTTGCAATGCGGAGAAATTACTGTTTGTGCATTTACAATATTCATTGATTTTTGCCATTGAAAAACGTCCAGAAATGATTGAAGCTACTGACTGAATGAAAGGAGCTGGCATCTCACTCTCTTTGAATCTTCTTTATCATGCTATGAGGAGCAGGAAAAAGCAAAAAATTTCAGAATTGCACCTTGCAATGCGGAGAAATTACTGTTTGTGCATTTACAATATTCATTGATTTTTGCGATTGAAAAACATCATGTTATTCATATACCGTAAATGATTGAAGCTACTGACTGAATGAAAGGAGCTGGCATCTCACTCTCTTTGAATCTTCTTTATCATGCTAAGAGGAGCAGGAAAAAGTAAAAAATTTCAGAATTGCATCTTGCAATGCGGAGAAATTACTGTTTGTGCATTTACAATATTCAATGATTTTTGCCATTGAAAAACGTCCAGAAATGATTGAAGCTACTGACTGAACGAAATGAGCTGGCATCTCACTCTCTTTGAATCTTCTTTATCATGCTAAGAGGAGCAGGAAAAAGCAAAAAATTTCAGAATTGCACCTTGCAATGCGGAGAAATTACTGTTTGTGCATTTACAATATTCATTGATTTTTGCCATTGAAAAACATCATGTTATTCATATACCAGAAATGTTTGAAGCTACTGACTGAATGAAAGGAGCTGGCATCTCACTCTCTTTGAATCTTCTTCATAATGCTAAGAGGAGCAGGAAAAAGCAAAAAATTTCAGAATTGCACCTTGCAATGCGGAGAAATTACTGTTTGTGCATTTACAATATTCATTGATTTTTGCCATTGAAAAACGTCCAGAAATGATTGAAGCTACTGACTGAATGAAAGGAGCTGGCATCTCACTCTCTTTGAATCTTCTTTATCATGCTATGAGGAGCAGGAAAAAGCAAAAAATTTCAGAATTGCACCTTGCAATGCGGAGAAATTACTGTTTGTGCATTTACAATATTCATTGATTTTTGCCATTGAAAAACGTCCAGAAATGATTGAAGCTACTGACTGAATGAAAGGAGCTGGCATCTCACTCTCTTTGAATCTTCTTTATCATGCTAAGAGGAGCAGGAAAAAGCAAAAAATTTCAGAATTGCACCTTGCAATGCGGAGAAATTACTGTTTGTGCATTTACAATATTCATTGATTTTTGCCATTGAAAAACATCATGTTATTCATATACCAGAAATGTTTGAAGCTACTGACTGAATAAAAGGAGCTGGCATCTCACTCTCTTTGAATCTTCTTTACCATACTAAGAGGAGCAGGAAATAGCAAAAAATTTCAGAATTGCACCTTGCAATGCGGAGAAATTACTGTTTGTGCATTTACAATATTCATTGATTTTTGCCATTGAAAAACGTCCAGAAATGATTGAAGCTACTGACTGAATGAAAGGAGCTGGCATCTCACTCTCTTTGAATCTTCTTTATCATGCTAAGAGGAGCAGGAAAAAGCAAAAAATTTCAGAATTGCACCTTGCAATGCGGAGAAATTACAGTTTGTGCATTTACAATATTCATTGATTTTTGCCATTGAAAAACGTCCAGAAATGATTGAAGCTACTGACTGAATGAAAGGAGCTGGCATCTCACTCTCTTTGAATCTTCTTTATCATGCTAAGAGGAGCAGGAAAAAGCAAAAAATTTCAGACTTGCACCTTGCAATGCGGAGAAATTACTGTTTGTGCATTTACAATATTCATTGATTTTTGCCATTGAAAAACATCATGTTATTCATATACCAGAAATGTTTGAAGCTACTGACTGAATGAAAGGAGCTGGAATCTCACTCTCTTTGAATCTTCTTTACCATGCTAAGAGGAGCAGGAAAAAGCAAAAAATTTCAGAATTGCACCTTGCAATGCGGAGAAATTACTGTTTGTGCATTTACAATATTCATTGATTTTTGCCATTGAAAAACGTCCAGAAATGATTGAAGCTACTGACTGAATGAAAGGAGCTGGCATCTCACTCTCTTTGAATCTTCTTTATCATGCTAAGAGGAGCAGGAAAAAGCAAAAAATTTCAGAATTGCACCTTGCAATGCGGAGAAATTACAGTTTGTGCATTTACAATGTTCATGGATTTTTGCCATTGAAAAACGTCCAGAAATGATTGAAGCTACTGACTGAATGAAAGGAGCTGGCATCTCACTCTCTTTGAATCTTCTTTATCATGCTAAGAGGAGCAGGAAAAAGCAAAAAATTTCAGAATTGCACCTTGCAATGCGGAGAAATTACTGTTTGTGCATTTACAATATTCATTGATTTTTGCCATTGAAAAACGTCCAGAAATGATTGAAGCTACTGACTGAATGAAAGGAGCTGGCATCTCACTCTCTTTGAATCTTCTTTATCATGCTAAGAGGAGCAGGAAAAAGCAAAAAATTTCAGAATTGCACCTTGCAATGCGGAGAAATTACTGTTTGTGCATTTACAATATTCATTGATTTTTGCCATTGAAAAACGTCCAGAAATGATTGAAGCTACTGACTGAATGAAAGGAGCTGGCATCTCACTCTCTTTGAATCTTCTTTATCATGCTAAGAGGAGCAGGAAAAAGCAAAAAATTTCAGAATTGCACCTTGCAATGCGGAGAAATTACTGTTTGTGCATTTACAATATTCATTGATTTTTGCCTTTGAAAAACGTCCAGAAATGATTGAAGCTACTGACTGAATGAAAGGAGCTGGCATCTCACTCTCTTTGAATCTTGTTTATCATGCTAAGAGGAGCAGGAAAAAGCAAAAAATTTCAGAATTGCACCTTGCAATGCGGAGAAATTACTGTTTGTGCATTTACAATATTCATTGATTTTTGCCATTGAAAAACGTCCAGAAATGATTGAAGCTACTGACTGAATGAAAGGAGCTGGCATCTCACTCTCTTTGAATCTTCTTTATCATGCTAAGAGGAGCAGGAAAAAGCAAAAAATTTCAGAATTGCACCTTGCAATGCGGAGAAATTACTGTTTGTGCATTTACAATATTCATTGATTTTTGCCATTGAAAAACGTCCAGAAATGATTGAAGCTACTGACTGAATGAAAGGAGCTGGCATCTCACTCTCTTTGAATCTTCTTTATCATGCTAAGAGGAGCAGGAAAAAGCAAAAAATTTCAGAATTGCGCCTTGCAATGCGGAGAAATTACTGTTTGTGCATTTACAAAATTCATTGATTTTTGCCATTGAAAAACATCATGTTATTCATATACCAGAAATGATTGAAGCTACTGACTGAATGAAAGGAGCTGGCATCTCACTCTCTTTGAATCTTCTTTATCATGCTAAGAGGAGCAGGAAAAAGTAAAAAATTTCAGAATTGCACCTTGCAATGCGGAGAAATTACTGTTTGTGCATTTACAATATTCATTGATTTTTGCCATTGAAAAACGTCCAGAAATGATTGAAGCTACTGACTGAATGAAAGGAGCTGGCATCTCACTCTCTTTGAATCTTCTTTATCATGCTAAGAGGAGCAGGAAAAAGCAAAAAATTTCAGAATTGCACCTTGCAATGCGGAGAAATTACTGTTTGTGCATTTACAATATTCATTGATTTTTGCCATTGAAAAACATCATGTTATTCATATACCAGAAATGTTTGAAGCTACTTACTGAATGAAAGGAGCTGACATCTCACTCTCTTTGAATCTTCTTTATCATGCTAAGAGGAGCAGGAAAAAGCAAAAAATTTCAGAATTGCACCTTGCAATGCGGAGAAATTACTGTTTGTGCATTTACAATATTCATTGATTTTTGCCATTGAAAAACGTCCAGAAATGATTGAAGCTACTGACTGAATGAAAGGAGCTGGCATCTCACTCTCTCTGAAACTTCTTTATCATGCTAAGAGGAGCAGGAAAAAGCAAAAAATTTCAGAATTGCACCTTGCAATGCGGAGAAATTACTGTTTGTGCATTTACAATATTCATTGATTTTTGCCATTGAAAAACGTCCAGAAATGATTGAAGCTACTGACTGAATGAAAGGAGCTGGCATCTCACTCTCTTTGAATCTTCTTTATCATGCTAAGAGGAGCAGGAAAAAGCAAAAAATTTCAGAATTGCACCTTGCAATGCGGAGAAATTACAGTTTGTGCATTTACAATATTCATTGATTTTTGCCATTGAAAAACGTCCAGAAATGATTGAAGCTACTGACTGAATGAAAGGAGCTGGCATCTCACTCTCTTTGAATCTTCTTTATCATGCTAAGAGGAGCAGGAAAAAGCAAAAAATTTCAGAATTGCACCTTGCAATGCGGAGAAATTACTGTTTGTGCATTTACAATATTCATTGATTTTTGCCATTGAAAAACGTCCAGAAATGATTGAAGCTACTGACTGAATGAAAGGAGCTGGCATCTCACTCTCTTTGAATCTTCTTTATCATGCTAAGAGTAGCAGGAAAAAGCAAAAAATTTCAAAATTGCACCTTGCAATGCGGAGAAATTACTGTTTGTGCATTTACAATATTCATTGATTTTTGCCATTGAAAAACATGTTATTCATATACCAGAAATGTTTGAAGCTCCTGACTGAATGAAAGGAGCTGGCACCTCACTCTCTTTGAATCTTCTTTATCATGCTAAGAGGAGCAGGAAAAAGCAAAAAATTTCAGAATTGCACCTTGCAATGCGGAGAAATTACTGTTTGTGCATTTACAATATTCATTGATTTTTGCCATTGAAAAACGTCCAGAAATGATTGAAGCTACTGACTGAATGAAAGGAGCTGGCATCTCACTCTCTCTGAATCTTCTTTATCATGCTAAGAGGAGCAGGAAAAAGCAAAAAATTTCAGAATTGCACCTTGCAATGCGGAGAAATTACTGTTTGTGCATTTACAATATTCATTGATTTTTGCCATTGAAAAATGTCCAGAAATGATTGAAGCTACTGACTGAATGAAAGGAGCTGGCATCTCACTCTCTTTGAATCTTCTTTATCATGCTAAGAGGAGCAGGAAAAAGCAAAAAATTTCAGAATTGCACCTTGCAATGTGGAGAAATTACTGTTTGTGCATTTACAATATTCATTGATTTTTGCCATTGAAAAACGTCCAGAAATGATTGAAGCTACTGACTGAATGAAAGGAGCTGGCATCTCACTCTCTTTGAATCTTCTTTATCATGCTAAGAGGAGCAGGAAAAAGCAAAAAATTTCAGAATTGCACCTTGCAATGCGGAGAAATTACTGTTTGTGCATTTACAATATTCATTGATTTTTGCGATTGAAAAACATCATGTTATTCATATACCAGAAATGATTGAAGCTACTGACTGAATGAAAGGAGCTGGCATCTCACTCTCTTTGAATCTTCTTTATCATGCTAAGAGGAGCAGGAAAAAGTAAAAAATTTCAGAATTGCACCTTGCAATGCGGAGAAATTACTGTTTGTGCATTTACAATATTCAATGATTTTTGCCATTGAAAAACGTCCAGAAATGATTGAAGCTACTGACTGAATGAAAGGAGCTGGCATCTCACTCTCTTTGAATCTTGTTTATCATGCTAAGAGGAGCACGAAAAAGCAAAAAATTTCAGAATTGCACCTTGCAATGCGGAGAAATTACTGTTTGTGCATTTACAATATTCATTGATTTTTGCCATTGAAAAACGTCCAGAAATGATTGAAGCTACTGACTGAATGAAAGGAGCTGGCATCTCACTCTCTTTGAATCTTCTTTATCATGCTAAGAGGAGCAGGAAAAAGCAAAAAATTTCAGAATTGCACCTTGCAATGCGGAGAAATTACTGTTTGTGCATTTACTATATTCATTGATTTTTGCCATTGAAAAACATCGTTATTCATATACCAGAAATGATTGAAGCTACTGACTGAATGAAAGAGCTGGCATCTCACTCTCTTTGAATCTTCTTTATCATGCTAAGAGGAGCAGGAAAAAGTAAAAAATTTCAGAATTGCACCTTGCAATGCGGAGAAATTACTGTTTGTGCATTTACAATATTCATTGATTTTTGCCATTGAAAAACATCATGTTATTCATATACCAGAAATGATTGAAGCTACTGACTGAATGAAAGGAGCTGGCATCTCACTCTCTTTGAATCTTCTTTATCATGCTAAGAGGAGCAGTAAAAAGTAAAAAATTTCAGAATTGCACCTTGCAATGCAGAGAAATTAATGTTTGTGCATTTACAATATTCAATGATTTTTGCCATTGAAAAACGTCCAGAAATGATTGAAGCTACTGACTGAACGAAAGGAGCTGGCATCTCGCTCTCTTTAAATCTTCTTTATCATGCAAAGAGGAGCAGGAAAAAGCAAAAAATTTCAGAATTGCACCTTGCAATGCGGAGAAATCACTGTTTGTGCATTTAAAATATTCATTGATTTTTGCCATTGAAAAACATCATGTTATTCATATACCAGAAATGTTTGAAGCTACTGACTGAATGAAAGGAGCTGGCATCTCACTCTCTTTGAATCTCCTTTATCATGCTAAGAGGAGCAGGAAAAAGCAAAAAATTTCAGAATTGCACCTTGCAATGCGGAGAAATTACTGTTTGTGCATTTACAATTCATTGATTTTTGCCATTGAAAAACGTCCAGAAATGATTGAAGCTACTGACTGAATGAAAGGAGCTGGCATCTCACTCTCTTTGAATCTTCTTTATCATGCTAAGAGGAGCAGGAAAAAGCAAAAAAATTCAGAATTGCACCTTGCAATGCGGAGAAATTACTGTTTGTGCATTTACAAAATTCATTGATTTTTGCCATTGAAAAACATCATGTTATTCATATACCAGAAATGATTGAAGCTACTGACTGAATGAAAGGAGCTGGCATCTCACTCTCTTTGAATCTTCTTTATCATGCTAAGAGGAGCAGGAAAAAGCAAAAAATTTCAGAATTGCACCTTGCAATGCGGAGAAATTACTGTTTGTGCATTTACAATATTCATTGATTTTTGCCATTGAAAAACGTCCAGAAATGATTGAAGCTACTGACTGAATGAAACGAGCTGGCATCTCACTCTCTTTGAATCTTCTTTATCATGCTAAGAGGAGCAGGAAAAAGCAAAAAATTTCAGAATTGCACCTTGCAATGCGGAGAAATTACTGTTTGTGCATTTACAATATTAATTGATTTTTGCCATTGAAAATCATCATGTTATTCATATACCAGAAATGTTTGAAGCTACTGACTGAATGAAAGGAGCTGGCATCTCACTCTCTTTGAATCTTCTTTATCATGCTAAGAGGAGCAGGAAAAAGCAAAAAATTTCAGAATTGCACCTTGCAATGCGGATAAATTACTGTTTGTGCATTTACAATATTCATTGATTTTTGCCATTGAAAAACATCATGTTATTCATATACCAGAAATGATTGAAGCTACTGACTGAATGAAAGAGCTGGCATCTCACTCTCTTTGAATCTTCTTTATCATGCTAAGAGGAGCAGGAAAAAGTAAAAAATTTCAGAATTGCACCTTGCAATGTGGAGAAATTACTGTTTGTGCATTTACAATATTCATTGATTTTTGCCATTGAAAAACATCATGTTATTCATATACCAGAAATGATTGAAGCTACTGACTGAATGAAAGGAGCTGGCATCTCACTCTCTTTGAATCTTCTTTATCATGCTAAGAGGAGCAGGAAAAAGTAAAAAATTTCAGAATTGCACCTTGCAATGCGGAGAAATTAATGTTTGTGCATTTACAATATTCAATGATTTTTGCCATTGAAAAACGTCCAGAAATGATTGAAGCTACTGACTGAACGAAAGGAGCTGGCATCTCACTCTCTTTAAATCTTCTTTATCATGCAAAGAGGAGCAGGAAAAAGCAAAAAATTTCAGAATTGCACCTTGCAATGCGGAGAAATCACTGTTTGTGCATTTAAAATATTCATTGATTTTTGCCATTGAAAAACATCATGTTATTCATATACCAGAAATGTTTGAAGCTACTGACTGAATGAAAGGAGCTGGCATCTCACTCTCTTTGAATCTTCTTTATCATGCTAAGAGGAGCAGGAAAAAGCAAAAAATTTCAGAATTGCACCTTGCAATGCGGAGAAATTACTGTTTGTGCATTTACAATTCATTGATTTTTGCCATTGAAAAACGTCCAGAAATGATTGAAGCTACTGACTGAATGAAAGGAGCTGGCATCTCACTCTCTTTGAATCTTCTTTATCATGCTAAGAGGAGCAGGAAAAAGCAAAAAATTTCAGAATTGCACCTTGCAATGCGGAGAAATTACTGTTTGTGCATTTACAAAATTCATTGATTTTTGCCATTGAAAAACATCATGTTATTCATATACCAGAAATGATTGAAGCTACTGACTGAATGAAAGGAGCTGGCATCTCACTCTCTTTGAATCTTCTTTATCATGCTAAGAGGAGCAGGAAAAAGCAAAAAATTTCAGAATTGCACCTTGCAATGCGGAGAAATTACTGTTTGTGCATTTACAATATTCATTGATTTTTGCCATTGAAAAACGTCCAGAAATGATTGAAGCTACTGACTGAATGAAAGGAGCTGGCATCTCACTCTCTTTGAATCTTCTTTATCATGCTAAGAGGAGCAGGAAAAAGCAAAAAATTTCAGAATTGCACCTTGCAATGCGGAGAAATTACTGTTTGTGCATTTACAATATTCATTGATTTTTGCCATTGAAAATCATCATGTTATTCATATACCAGAAATGTTTGAAGCTACTGACTGAATGAAAGGAGCTGGCATCTCACTCTCTTTGAATCTTCTTTATCATGCTAAGAGGAGCAGGAAAAAGCAAAAAATTTCAGAATTGCACCTTGCAATGCGGATAAATTACTGTTTGTGCATTTACAATATTCATTGATTTTTGCCATTGAAAAACATCATGTTATTCATATACCAGAAATGATTGAAGCTACTGACTGAATGAAAGGAGCTGGCATCTCACTCTCTTTGAATCTTCTTTATCATGCTAAGAGCAGCAGGAAAAAGCAAAAAATTTCAGAATTGCACCTTGCAATGCGGAGAAATTACTGTTTGTGCATTTACAATATTCATTGATTTTTGCCATTGAAAAACATCATGTTATTCATATACCAGAAATGATTGAAGCTACTGACTGAATGAAAGTAGCTGGCATCTCACTCTCTTTGAATCGTCTTTATCATGCTAAGAGGAGCAGGAAAAAGCAAAAAATTTCAGAATTGCACCTTGCAATGCGGAGAAATTACTGTTTGTGCATTTACAATATTCATTGATTTTTGCAATTGAAAAACGTCCAGAAATGATTGAAGCTACTGACTGAATGAAAGGAGCTGGCATCTCACTCTCTTTGAATCTTCTTTATCATGCTAAGAGGAGCAGGAAAAAGCAAAAAATTTCAGAATTGCACCTTGCAATGCGGAGAAATTACTGTTTGTGCATTTACAATATTCATTGATTTTTGCCATTGAAAAACATCATGTTATTCATATACCAGAAATGTTTGAAGCTACTGACTGAATGAAAGGAGCTGGCATCTCACTCTCTTTGAATCTTCTTTATCGTGCTAAGAGGAGCAGGAAAAAGCAAAAAATTTCAGAATTGCACCTTGCAATGCGGAGAAATTACTGTTTGTGCATTTACAATATTCATTGATTTTTGCCTTTGAAAAACGTCCAGAAATGATTGAAGCTACTGACTGAATGAAAGGAGCTGGCATCTCACTCTCTTTGAATCTTGTTTATCATGCTAAGAGGAGCAGGAAAAAGCAAAAAATTTCAGAATTGCACCTTGCAATGCGGAGAAATTACTGTTTGTGCATTTACAATATTCATTGATTTTTGCCATTGAAAAACGTCCAGAAATGATTGAAGCTACTGACTGAATGAAAGGAGCTGGCATCTCACTCTCTTTGAATCTTCTTTATCATGCTAAGAGGAGCAGGAAAAAGCAAAAAATTTCAGAATTGCACCTTGCAATGCGGAGAAATTACTGTTTGTGCATTTACAATATTCATTGATTTTTGCCATTGAAAAACATCATGTTATTCATATACCAGAAATGTTTGAAGCTACTGACTGAATGAAAGGAGCTGGCATCTCACTCTCTTTGAATCTTTTTATCATGCTAAGAGGAGCAGGAAAAAGCAAAAAATTTCAGACTTGCACCTTGCAATGCGGAGAAATTACTGTTTGTGCATTTACAATATTCATTGATTTTTGCCATTGAAAAACATCATGTTATTCATATACCAGAAATGTTTGAAGCTACTGACTGAATAAAAGGAGCTGGCATCTCACTCTCTTTGAATCTTCTTTACCATACTAAGAGGAGCAGGAAATAGCAAAAAATTTCAGAATTGCACCTTGCAATGCGGAGAAATTACTGTTTGTGCATTTACAATATTCATTGATTTTTGCCATTGAAAAACGTCCAGAAATGATTGAAGCTACTGACTGAATGAAAGGAGCTGGCATCTCACTCTCTTTGAATCTTCTTTATCATGCTAAGAGGAGCAGGAAAAAGCAAAAAATTTCAGAATTGCACCTTGCAATGCGGAGAAATTACAGTTTGTGCATTTACAATATTCATTGATTTTTGCCATTGAAAAACGTCCAGAAATGATTGAAGCTACTGACTGAATGAAAGGAGCTGGCATCTCACTCTCTTTGAATCTTCTTTATCATGCTAAGAGGAGCAGGAAAAAGCAAAAAATTTCAGACTTGCACCTTGCAATGCGGAGAAATTACTGTTTGTGCATTTACAATATTCATTGATTTTTGCCATTGAAAAACATCATGTTATTCATATACCA